>NC_041381.1:40866939-40896441 GCF_002162155.2 Triticum dicoccoides | reverse complement strand
AAAAAAAACAAAAACCACAGCCACATAAACGCTGACGCGTGGATGCCTATTGGTCCCGGTTGGTGCCACCAACCGGGACCAAAGGCCCTCCTGCCTGGGCTCAGGGGACAGGCCACGTGGAGGCCCTTCTGTCCCGGTTCTGGATTGAACCGGGACTAAAGGGGGGAGGCATTAGTACCGACCCTTTAGTCCCGGTTCACCAACCGGGACTAAAGGCCCTTACCAACCGGGACAATAGGCCCTTTTTCTACTTGTGCAAATAGCCCCGCCGCCACCGTCCCTGGAGCCGGCGCGGGCTTCGCCGGCTATTCCTCCGGTGACGGCGAGGTGGGGAGGGAGGTGGGGAGGGTGCCCGGCCAGTCGATCTAGGGTTCCCCCATCGCCGTCAGGGATGGCGGCGCGGGGGACGGGGGGCTCTTGAAATACCCGTCCAGAACACCTTATACGCGTTTTTAAGGCTCAACTTTTAAGGGGTCTGTTACATATGCTCTTAATATAGTAAGTAACAATTCTACGCGCTTATCCTTGAAGGTGGAGTTACCAAGGCATCAATTCTTGTGTTAGAAAATATTAATTAGGGATGCTTTGCATTTGTCAATATTAATTAGGAATACTAGCCTTCTTCACTACTACATGCAGCTACCTAGAGCAGGAGAAGGGTAGGATAACAGATTTTTTTGTGTGAAACATTGACAAATGTTTTCATAGCTTGTAAATTTTCATCATAAAATGACATTCGTGGAAAATGTGACAAAAAAATCAATGCTCCGAAATGCGTTTGAAAATAATAATTTGGAGCATCGATTTTTTTTGCTACGATTTCCACGAATGTCATATGATGATGAACTTTTGCAAGCAAACAAGCATTTATCTACGTTTCACACGAAAAAAATCAGAAATTCTTGAATTTTTTTCCATTTTTATGACTTTACAGTTCACCCGAGCTCACCTGAGCTCGGGATTAGAACAGCTGCGTCCAGGATAACTACTACTACTATGGCTGGTTTTGTATTTCAACTTGTAAGGCCCCCAGTATCCAATTATTTTTAGGAATCATTGAACAAGTGTTGCTTTTAGGGATAAACCTACGGTTTTATTTACAAATAATTTTTGACAATAAATAAATGAATGCTTTAGATCTCACCATGCGTCCACACCTATACGAGGACAAATTGTAAGTTATCATGCAAAAAGGAAATAGAGAAAGTCACGGAAAAAAAATTAGAGACCTTGTCTCCACTTTAAATGTATATGTAATAAAATAAAATAAGGTTAATTAAACTTATGATGACAAGAATTTTTTTTACAATTTTCTTGCTCTGCTAATTCACAATGCCATCTCTAAACATTGTCTTTATGAAATGGTTTTAAAATAAGGCCTATATTCAAATTCATGTCCTCACAACATACATACTAATCTTCAAAACTAATACCGCCAATTAATTCATGAAGCTTTGACAAGATTATGTAACAATCCATAGTTCTTGCTCTGACAATGAGCCATAAAGGCATGCATTATTGTACAACTGTATATATAGAATGGAAAGTCTAGTCATTTGTCTATTAGAATATCTAGTTGCATAATTGTGTGGGTAATTCGGCTTGTAACTAAAACATGTATTTAAGATAACCATGTTACCATGATAAGCATCCAGTATAGAATTACTAGCAATGATGATTTCATAAAATATTTTGTTGTTAAAAAGGAGGAGAACATTGATGCAAAGTGTTGATAATCTAAAACAATTTAATCTGTATTTTCTCTAAATAAATACAGCCAACTACTCCCTCCTTTCCGGTTTAAATGACATATCTCAAACTTTTTTATTTTCCATTTTGTTAGTCCTATTTCTATTGCTCTTCATAATTTTTTGATATTTCCAGGTGCATTAAATATCTGCATGCAAGGATTAAAAGAAAACTCACTAATGCATATAAAAGTTCACCAGGGTTTAATCTAGATAGTTCCTTAATTAGTTGACAGTTCAACTTGGACCCCACACGATAACTTTTGGTTCCAAGTAGAAATTATTCAAACATCAAATTTGTTTGGTAATAACGAGCACATACTAAAAGAGGTAAGATGACAATGGGGCCACCAACTTATAAATCACAAGCTCCATATATACTTTACTGCACTTGGATAATTACATGTTGAGCCATTTTTTGGCGGGAAAAAAGAAGTGGATCAAATTTGTATTTTTATTTTGTCAGCAATAACAGGAAAACCTGAGTAAGCACTCCTGAGCCTCCAAAGCCACCAAATTAAGCACTAAATTGATCATCTCAAAAGAGATGACTTATGTATGTCTTCCACTAGACACTCATCTACTGCTACAAAATATGGATCTCTCCATGCATAAAAAAGAAAAGGAAGAAGAAAAGGGGTAAAAAGGAAGTTACTACCAAAGAGCACAAAGGAAAAAACATTGTACTATTCGGCAAAAACCCGGCAATAGGGGAAGATGGGGTATAGCTAGACGCAGTGCACCGCCATGGTGCCAATATCCAGGAACTGGTGGAACGTGTACCCGGCGGCAGCTGCATCATGGCCGCACTCGTCGTCGCCCTCGCAGCTGGCGCCGTACTCGTCGCAAGGTGGGTGGTTCAGGTCGAGCCACAGCCTGCGTTTCATGCCGACAACAGCGCCGTCGCCGCCACCATGCTTCTCTATCGCTGCTGCCGGTGGCGTCATGGCCATGACGCCGCCGCCCCCGCCCGCGGCCATGGCGCGGTGGCGCCGCATGTGGCCACCTAGCGCCTGGCCGATGGCGAACTCCAGCCCACAGACGGAGCATCCGTGGAGCTTGGGCTTGAGATCGCCGCCATCGTCCAGCCGCGGCTTCTTGTGGCTGGCCCGGTGTCCGCCCAGCGCCTGGAACGACGGGAACACGCGGTCGCACGTCTTGCAGACGAACACCCGCTCAAGGGCGCGGTCACCGCGCACAGCCATCGGCATCGGCATGGGCATCACCTGCTCCCGCGACACGAGCAGCAGCATGCGCACCATCTCCTTCTCCTCGAAAGCAAACCTCTTTGTCATTGCTCTGAACCCAATTTATCGATCTCTGAAACTCTAAAGATGATGATGATGATTATGATGATGATAATGAAGAAGAAGCGCATCAAGCCGCAGCTGTATTTATAGGCCATTTCCACCATAAAACAAATCACACAGTAGTAGCTAGGCAGTAGTGACACTTAATGTAGTATATGTCTCACCAGTTAAAGAAATGCACAACTTGGCCCTAGAGATAGATGAAGAGGGAAGCAACGGCGTCGAGTATCGCTGCTCGCCTCGGATGCAATGCAAGTGGTTCGAAATCGAGTCACTCTAGAGCCACACGCGACGCGTCGCGAGCTCAGTGCATCCCTTGGATTAACACAAAATATACTCCCTCCGTCCCAAAATAAATGTCTCAAGCTTAGTACAAATTTGTACTAGAGCTAGTACAAAGTTGAGACACTTATTTTGGGACGGAGGGAGTATGTAGCATGATGATGCACGTACCTGTGCACGGGCGCCGCTTCAGTAGTTCAGTTCAGATCAACCAAAGGGGCTTATTCAGGCATGATGATGACTCATGAGGGCCTTTATATATTCTCAAGGTCAACAGCTTCCTACTCTAAAGACCTGTCTTGTTTTGGAGGGACTGAAAATTTCAAGGGCAGAATCTTTTGCAGAGGTTATCGATGAAGATCATCTCTTAATGATGATCTTATCAAACGTCTCATGCTTGCTCCAAATGCCACATGAAACAGTATCTCTAAATGAGATCTCTTATTGTTATTTTTCGCGATGGGCATCTAATGCCTTTTCCACTTACTTGCAATGCAGGTATAGTGTCACAGATGGCTCTTCCAGTCAAAAGTAGCCAGACTAAGCTACCATCGAGTAGTGACATAGGAGACTGGACATTAAACAAATCGAAATCTGTAAGTTGAAACTAGCGGTTATCGCCGATATTGGTTCTGGGGGATGCTTGCGTCCACACCGCACTGGCTGATTGGACTGAACTGATCAATAATTCCTGCTTGATGTCAGCAAGAAAGGAGCTTCGCTTAGCTATGCATCCACTACTTTCTAGTTTTCTAGTTTGCAACTTGTGTTAAATACTGTCTTCTATTGCTACTTCAGGACTTGAGAGTTTGTGGCGTCTCGGTTTGTTCCACACGGTGGAAGTGTTTGATGGGGATCAAATGGAATCTTGCCCATGTTCACATTTAAGAGAAAAGAAAGGAAATTTGCTGAAAATGGAGATTTTGTGCCATGGATCTCATCAGACTCTTGGTTATGTGATGTCAGTACCTAAGATTCTCCAGATTAGTAGTGGCACTACTAGTAGTACACAGATGACAGCACACCATTTTTTCGAATCTGTTCGCTGCGTCTCATAATGCTGGATGCAATGCAAAAGAATTCGCAAAGGGCAGTTGGCAAGATAGTCCTTTGTACACCCTCAAGCAACATGCATGATCCCTCGGTACCGGTACCGATGATATGCTCAAGTCAGTATTATTAAAGGAGCAATTATTCTCTGCCCACCAACTGTCCAGTTGTTGTAGAAGATTCAGATAACTTGCTGAGCATACATTTGCCTGAGAAACAGAAATGGCCAATTTGCAATTTTCTGTATAGGTAGAGAGCTATTATATCTAGATGTTGTCGATGATTGGTATTCTGAGGCTGGAGTTCTAGTCGTCCAGGCAACTTAAGCCCATTGGTTCGGTAATAATAATAATAACCCTGACAGCACATGACATGCTAACAAAAGTTACTTCCTGTGTCCCTCCCAAGTATGAATCTGAACTTGGAGCTTGTGCTGCGTCTGTTGTTCCCCGCATAATTGAGCAAAGATACAACTTTGCTTCCCTCTGGAAATAAACAACAAGAACAAGCCCGCTATTTGCCGCATAAAATGGTCAAAAGTAGAAGTTTGCTTCTTGGTTTGCCTCAAGATTCAGCAACATCGATCTGCATCAGAGATTCCCAAACTCCTATATCATCATGTTAAACCTCTGTGGGTTGTTAAAACTGGCACACGGTTTTAGTATCCAATGCTCAGAATTGCTTGTGTTGACTTGCTTGCTATGCTAGTTATATCTGATTTTCGGGCACCGCAGAATCAAAGCAAATGTTTGGTACCATTGTGGTAAAAAAAAACCGCTTCATGAAACATGCTGAGCACAACATATACCAATAGAATATAAATTGGAGAAACAATGTCAACCATCATTTCTGAAGGAAAAAAGAACTTAAAAGGCTGGTGAGAGAGATTGAGGCGTCGAGCGGTTCCAGTTTTCTGCACCTACTTTCTGAATAAGCAGTGTGCTGACCACTGAATGCATAAGAATCTTCAGTGAAGGAACACTACTTTAGATACTGCTGACTCATTCAAAAGGTTAGCTAAGCTACCACACAATATGATATTAGGCGTGCGTCACCGCTTGAGATTGCGGTTTGGGGTCGCGAAGGGGCAGTATATTCCTTAGTGATTCAGGGGGGCAGAATTAGCACCACAAATTGCAACCCCTTGCTACTTAAGAGGCAGCATCCTAATTTTATGAAGAAATGCGAGAAAAATAATCGGGACAGCTATAGTTTTCATTGATTTTCTCCAAATGTTGAAAAATTGAACTGGACTGGCAAATCAGAAAACGATTGACCTGCTATAGGCTAGGCAGTAGTGCCCTGTTCAGAACCCTAAGATACTGTTCTGTTGATTCAGTTAGGTTGGCACGTTCTATCCACTTCAATTATGTGGTGCAGCTCTAATCTGCACCAACTACAAAAAAAAACAAAAAAAAACAAGGTGGAGTTCAAAAGCAACTGTGAATTGTATAGTTGGAGCTAGTAGTGCTGTGATGCAACTAAGCATCAGTGCAATTGTATTTATCCGTTGAAAGAGAAATATCTGATTAGCACAGCACACAGGATAACAAAGATGCGTGACTTTTTTAGTAGAATCAGTCGTAAGCAAAGGATTCCAAAACCGGATACCAGAAAATACCTGTTAAATATGGGCGGTAACTAGTTTTTTTTTTTACCGGACAGTTCCAGCAATCAAACTTAAACTCAAAATATGGATTTATTTTTTTGTTGTACTGCTCAGAGTTCAATTCCAAATATCTTTTTTGGGGTGTGTTTGGTGCATCCAGTGCATCTGATCTCCTATCAAGTAGTGTTCGGAATTTCCAAAATAAATTCAAAGTCACACATCCAGTGCTAACAAGGAAAACATGACACATTCATTGCCCGATTTGGATTAGCTATTCACACGAGGTTTGCCTTTTTGTTTTGTTTCTCGAGCTATGTTTTGAGTTGAGATTTGAAATCTTGTAACGCGGTAGAAATATTCCTTTTCTACACCCGCAAAATTTTAAGAATTTTTGAACAATTCTAAATAAGGCAACCAAGGTCAGGTGCACCACAGGGCGCCCGATGCACCAAATATGATCCTTACAAGGGAAGGATAATGATCCTTTCTCTTGATAGGATTAGGATACATCTTACCTCATTGCAACATAGTGGGGTTATGTGCGCTATTTGCGAGGCACCAAAAGCCTCATAGGTTAACCGAAACCACCTACCAAAGAAAATAATGGAAAGTGGTTATTTTTCTTTGTTCTACCAATGAATAAAGAAGGCAATTGAAAGTTGACAAACACAAATCATCGTCATGAACAACCCGTTGCTCTCATGAGTGACAAACTGGGCGAAGGAAAACTTGCTTTTTGAGAAAGAGTTAAGTCACTTTCAGAGAAAAGAGCAGCAGCGGGTTGCTGCGTTCGGGGCTGGAACTCACACTGTTAGAACCTCCCTGCCTGGGAGAGGGAGAGAGAGCACTTTGCTTCTGCCTGGATTTTTCTAGGGTTCTTGTCGCCCTCGCCATGTAGGTCGCCACCGGTGTGATGCAGACAGCACTGCATCAAGTTGGGAGTATCAGGCATAGTTAGTGCAATGCACCTAGATATCCATACATGTCATCACACACATACAAAGGAAGTGGCCAGTAGTGATTGATTCAGCCAGCATCTAGTAGTAGTAAGCACATTTATGTTGACATCCTAATGCTTTGTAAGATCTCACGTTCTTATATTTTTGTTTGGTTCTCCATTTGAGTTAATGAAGCAAGCAATTCACACGTCAGCATCTACATTTTTGAGTAATAATCGGATATAACTGCTTCATAACACAGGCAAAAAAAAAATCACACAAAAAAATGAAGCATTCATAAATTGACAAGGTTAAATGAAAGATACAGCATGTGTATACTGCCATACAAGATTGCTCTGTAAATCGTCTCATGATCATCCTAGTGAGGAACCATTTCCTCTCCTTTACAGGAGAAAATTCTTCGTGCGGCTCAAACGAAGGGCACCACCTATCAAAAAGCAACCGGTCCACCATGATCATTTGGCCTTGTTGGGGCATTCTGAGGAGAGATGACCAGCTATACCGCATTCATAGCACGTCCTTCTCTTCTTTTTCTTTGGAGGCGCAGAGCTTGTGTCGTCACTAGGTTTATTTTCACCAGAAACGGCTGAAGGTTCCGTACTTGAGCCACCAACAGGTTTAGCTGCTTCCTCAGAATTAATCTCAGTGGCCTTTTTGTTGGGGCAGGCTGACGAGAGATGACCGGAGATGCCACATTCATAGCATGTCCGTCTCTTCTTCGACGCTGTTGAGGCAGATTCAGTATTGGCCTTGTTTGCATCAGCTATGACTTCAGGAGCACTTTTATTTGGGCAAGCAGATGATAGATGACCAGGAATGCCACATTCATAGCATGTCCGTCTCTTCTTCGACGCTGTTGTGGCAGAGTCAGTATTGGCCTTATTTTCATCAGCTATGACTTCAGGAGCACTTTTATTTGGGCAAGCAGATGACAGATGACCAGGAATGCCACATTCATAGCATGTCCGTCTCTTCTTCGATGCTGTTGTGGCCGAGTCAATATTGGCCTTAGTTTCATCAGCTATGACTTCAGAAGCCTTTTTGTTCCGGCAAGCTGACGATATATGGCCAGGAACACCACATTCATAGCATGTGCGCCTCTTCATTGACAATGCTTCAGCTGAATCAGTATTATCCTTATTTTCACTGGATATGACTTCAGAAACCTTCTTATTAGGGCAAGCAAAAGAAAGATGGCCAGGAGTGCCACATTCATAACATGTTCGGATGCTGTTCTTTGATGAGTCTGAAGTTGCATTGTCATCTGGTTTCTGGTTTTCTTTCTTGGGAACGGCGCATCTGATTCTGGCTGGTCGCCCCTTAATCACGTTCTGGTCAAGCTTCAGAGCAATAGCAAGAGATGTGCTATCAGAAAAATCAACATGCGCGAAGCCTTTGAAGTCACCTGTCTCCTTGTCTGTCCCAAAACGGATGGATGAGATCTTGCAATCAGAAAAGAACTTCCTCAGATCATCCTCTGTTACGTCCCAAGCTAGGTTTCCAACATATGTCCTATTGTATCCCTCTATCATCTTTGGTGCAAAATCTTCCTTCTCATGGTTAGATTTGACCTTCTCGCGGTTAGCCTTGTAAGGCTGGACTTTCAAAAGGAATCCTCCCCTGTGATTGTTTAACAAGAATGCTGTCACTTACAAATCACAACTGAAACAAACAAGGGTAACATTAAGGAGATGTGCTTACATATCTGCACCATCAAGAGCCAATGCCCTTTTTGCAGCGGCATCAGTCTGCACAAGAAAACTCTTGTCAGGTTTCAACTTCCAAACAACTCTAAAAGCATGCTGCTGATGAGTCATGTGAATTCGTGATAACAGATTAAGAGCATCTTGTGGTGGTACAAGCTGACTCCGATGGACTAAAATGAAAGTAAAAAAATGTAGATAAGAGCGCTGTTCAAAAGTTGTACCACAAGGTTCAAGCTACAGGCACATCCTCCAAACAATGATAATGACTGAAACACACTGCTGATGAGTCATGTGCTCTACCAAGCAGATTAAGAGCATCTTATGTTGGTATCGAGCCAACTCCAATGGATTACAAAAAATTAAATGGTCGATGAGAGTTCTGCTGAAACGTTGTAGTAACATAAGACGCAAGGGTACACCACAGCTTACCACCAAAAGACCTTAAAGATGAATGCCCTAGAGGTTTGGAAATAAAACCAACAATTTCTACACCAGCACAGTGAAACAAGTCAGACTGCCATACAAACACAGTTAGTTGAATGAAAACACCAGTGTCATCACACCTTAAACATTCAGTACACTAAGAAGATGTCTTAGGTTGTTCGATATACTTGTAAATTAAACATGCCTGCATGAACATGAATGCAACACTAAAACAAAGGATACTATGTTTCAAAGCTGACCTTGAATGTGAGAATGGCAATACCCCTGAACTTCCCGGTGTCAGGAAAAGTCATGCAGTCCAGCGCAGTGATACTGCCACATCCTTCAAAGAAACTTCTAATGTCATCCTCAGATGAATAGTACGGGATGCCACCAACGTACACCTTCTTTATGCTTTGCTCACTGAAACGAGGAAGCAAATTATTAAACAGCTGCCAACATCCTATAAGAACCTGATCTCCACCCTGTCTACCACACTCGTTACCAATTCAATAAACATACAACCAGAAAGCAATAAAACTGCCATATCATTTCACAAAAGAACTTCCAGACCGAAGAGTTTTTTCGTGGAAGAAAAAAGCGCACAACAAAGTCTGATGAGCAAACAATTTCTGATGTACTGTAGAGTTACTGCACCATTTGAGTCAACAGCAAAGGTAGACAATCCAAGACAAAGCAACTCCTAAATTTGCAAAAAAAAAAGCCCATCCTGCTATACTATTCTAAGTGACTAACTCACTATGTTATTTAATCCCTCTAATTATTTGCAGAACCAGTGTCTTGTCTTAATGCCTCTATTCTGTAATATCTTCAGTCCTCGTACCTATGTAACGAGAAAGAGGGTACTCAAGAACCAGAACATCTATCCATTACAGCTTTAGCTCACCTATCTTGCGACACAATTGGGTTGTCTGATACACCTGCCTGGCCAACCTCTTCTGACTTAATTTTCTTCACCTCTTCTGACTTAATTTCCTTCGCCTCTCCTTCCACCTTTGTGGCGTCTAGATTGTGTTCACTGAAACAAGTACAAAAAACATGACATAAGGAATGTTAATACAAGGACCAGAACAGGTAAACACCAGTCTTACACCTCATTGAGATTCAGCATGCCAAAAAACAACCCTAGAAAGCAATTAAAGTGTCACTTTACAAAATGAAGTGTTACCTTCCAGCATGGAAGGCAAGCAAAAGGTGTTTTTCTCGTATCAAAACCAAACTAGATAACCAGATAGTTGCTTACGTGCTACAGCTCTACCAACATGATAAAGCTACCAAACTAGATGGATGAAGACATTTACAATGTTATGACTGCTTCTGAATGATAAAACTAAACAATCCAAGCCTCACTAGAGCAATTACAATGATCCATCGCCTATATGACTATGCAGCTCCTCTGAGCTCACCTCTACCAACGTGATATGCAACTATCTCCGATTTTCCCTTTGCAGCAACAGCATCTTAACATATATAGAGATCAACACATTACCTACTTACATGGCATGAACCTAACAACAAATGAGGTATTCTAACACAAAAGCACCAACCATTGGGAGCGTTAACTCACCTATCGTCTGGCACGGCCATAGCAGCGCCGGACGCTTCCACGTCCTGCTTCTCCGCCTCATCGTCGGACTTCTTGTTCGCCGCCGCCTCCGCCTCCATCATCCTCCTGACCCTCCTCTTCTCCTTCTTCTCCTTCCTCCTCTCCTCCCTCCGCCGCTCCACCTCCGCCTTCTGCGCCAGGGCCGCCTCGTCCACCACCACCAGCTCATCCAGGTCGTCAGCACCGTCCGCTTCCGGGTCCAGCTCTCCCGGCTCTCCGTCGGACTTCTTCTTCGCGGCCGCGGCCGCCTCCGCCAACTTCCTCGCCCGCATCTTCTCCTTCTTCTTCTTCCTCTTCTCCTTCTCCTCCTTCCTCCTCTCCTTCCTCCGTCGCTCCAGCTCCGCCTTCGACACAGGGTCCGCCTCGCCCCCCACGGCCGGCTCCTCCAGGGCCGCAACGTCCACCGCCGGCTGCGGCTCCTCCAGGCCCTCCTCCGACTTCTTCTCCCGGTCCGCCGCGTCCACCGCCGGAGCGGGTGATTTCTCCGGAGACGCCTTCTTGTTCTTGGCACTCTTGGTCCGGGGAGGGCGAGGCCCCGGGCGCTTGGGCCGGGGCCGCTTGGAGGCCACCAGCCGCACCTTTATCTTCCTCGCCTCCGCGGCAGCCTCCCCCTCGGCGCCCCCGCCGGGGAGAAGGGTGTGGAGCTTCTGCTTCAGCTTCTTGCGGGCGAGCACCATGGCGGCGGCGGCGGCGGCGGCGAGGTTTTTCGTTGAGAAAGAAAGAGTGGGGAGAGGAAGAGAGGGCGAGACGAGACGGCAAGGTTTATACTGGGCCGGGCTGATACGGGCCTTCCATCGAACGCGCGGTTCGGCCCATCAGGGGACGGCCCGGCCCGACGGGAGATTGATCTCTTCTCTTCTCTTACCCTAGCAGCTTAGGGAAGCCGCCGCCGCCGACGTGGAGCAGAGCAGAGCAGCAGAGCGATCAGGAGGATGACGGGGGGGAAGATGGCGGCGGCGACGGCGGCGAGGTGGGCGGAGGGGTACCCGTGGAAGGAGAAGCTGGCCAAGTACAAGGGGGAGCTGAGCAAGGGGGTGTGGGGGTACTGGGAGCTCGGGGCGTGGAAGCCGCTGGGGATCAGCGGGCGGCAGCGCGCGCGGCTCCGCAAGGAGGTGCTCCTCGCCGGCGAGGACTGGGCCTACGACCCGCCCCGCGGCGAGATGCGCACCAAGCGCAAGGGCCACAAGGTCGACCGCATCGCCGCCGAGAAGTAATGAGAAGCCCCGCCCCCCATTTCCCTCCCCGCCATCTGCTCTGCTCTCCTCGATCGATGCCTGACTGATTTGGTTTGTTTCCGCAGGCGTGCCAACACCGTTGAGCTGATGAAGAAGATGCCCCAGATGCTCCTCGACTACAAGGTTCGCCTCATCCTTCCTCTTGTGCTTCCTGCTGTTCCCATTTGCCATCCAGTGCCCCACACATTGCAGTGTTCTTCTAATCGTCGAAATCAGTAGCTTGGGTGTGCTGTTTATGGCTCGGAGTAGGTCTGTATATCGAAAATTATCGGCGTTTTTGTTATCAATGCTTAATCACCTCTAAGCAGAGCCATATCTGGAGTCATGTGCACTGCAGCGGACCTTCCTTGCATAGATGAGTGACAAGAGGTTAGGCACAAGGGATTTCAAACCAACCAGTGCAATGATATAGTATCTAGGAACCTACTCATGGACAATCTAAGCCCCGATTGCATCCTATCTCGGCATTAGATACGTAGGCTGCAGTATAAGGCCTCTTGGGTGCAAGCCTTCGGTCGCTGGCATACCATTCAAAACAGACTAATTCATCATTACGGACATCTCTATAAAGAGGTTGCTTCCTGGTCTTGTGACTTCACAAGAGTTTGCGCTGTAGGTTTTGTGCAACGATATGGAAAGCCCAATAAGCTTGCTTGTAAGATGAGCGCAACCTATTCTGGTTAGGCTGCTAGGATGGTGATGGAGCGCTGGAAATAAATATCTGTGCTGATAATTAAATTCCTGGATAGTTGCTACTTCTAGTTCGTTTCTTCATCAAACATGGATATGATAAATTAGTAATGGCTCGGTTTGTGAAAATATGTGTTTTTTTTCTCAAAAGCTATGCTGCCAGTTTACTTGAGTTCTTACTCAAGCGTTGCTTAGTCAAGAGTATGCTTCAAGGCTAAATGGTTGTGATCACTGTGGTGATGATTAATCCTGATTTGTCTGTGTTTCTTTCTTCAGAAACGTAGATGGGATAAGAAGATGAAAGAGGAGGAGGCCGCGGCAGCAAAGGCTACTTAATTAGGGGACTGTCCTGCTGGTGACTCTGCCGTTTGTTGTGGCAATCGGGAAGGAACTCATAATATAAGCATATTCTGCGCACAATGAAACTAGTCCCTTTTTTGTTTAATGAGTCCAAGATGTTGATTAACTATGCTGCTCTTCCTGAATAAGGTCGAAGGGTGTAATGTAGCAGGTTCATAGGGTGATTGGTTTGCGGTCTTTTTCACATTTACTGGTTTTTCCAGCTCTGCTGCCGCCTGCCACACTTTGTAATGCAATTTTTTTTGTCACATCGGTCATATAATCAGGATTCTAGCCTGGCCCAACCTGCATTGAACCCAACTTGTTTGCTGAAACAAATCAAAATTATGAGTGTGTGTTTGTTAGTTATTCTCATAGTATATCATTGGCACTGCAGGGTTTCTTTCTGTGTGTTTAGTTGTGGCAGAAAAAGGTCAGAATAATAGGAGAACTGGACTATAAGCAACATTTTTTTTCTTTTTCTTTTGATATCTGGGAGGAAATGTGCCAGTATATCTAGACACCATAGAATAGAGTGATGTATAGGGCATATTTAAAACTATTATTGCACACAAGAATATGACTTCTTGGTTAAGGTAATTTGGTCATTGGACGATATCAATCACATTATCTCAAAGTATCTCCGAAAGGTTTTTTATGTTGCAGCTGCTAATAATAGACATAGCATGGGTATGTGTCATATACACACACATTTGAGTTGTGTGGCAGGAATCCAGTCGTCCACCATGGTTGCACACATCAAGTTGCGAGCCAGGCCCCTCTTGGCTAGGCTACCCGCGTTTGCATTGCATGGCATCTAGTGCTCGAGATGCTATCGCACCATGTTTGATTGCATGCATCATATTGTCTGTGGTCATCTTTTCTCAAGAGTGGTGAGAGCTTAACAACAAATAACAGCACAACACTATAGATCAAATATAAGGCGTTACTCGCCATCTTGTCCAAGCTAACCGTGCATAAAAAGACTTGCTCCTATGGATCTGTTGGGGCTGCTGTGATGCGCTTCCACATTTCCGTGGATAACCCTACGCTTAAGCCTTCCGCAGAGGTGGGAGAAAAATGTGCCTCGACATCATCATAACTGTAAACGTTGTTCAGTTTGATGTGACCGCACCTCGCCAAATAATGCGGCGGATCTAGGAAAAGTGTCTGATTCAATTCTTTGCTGCAGACCAAGTCCCGTTATGTATGGGCGTCAAGCATGCAAAAACATCCACGTTTACATTTACACAACTATAAAGATCGCTTGCAAGCCGTACAAGAAAGAAGGGAAAATTATGCAACATTGCTATGCAAGAAGCGCAACAGCACAGGCGGATGCCACGGCCCTCAACATCGTATGTTGATCGCATGACCGTAACGGCATTAAAAGATATATAGAGAAAAGAAAACCATTCATACTCAATGCTTCCCACTTTTGGTGTCACGAGTCAATATATTTATTTCATTATTTCGTCATAGTTTACTTGTCTTTCTCCAAGCTGAAGCAAGAGGAACTTCAAAATTACAGTACAACCAGACTGGTTGTAACAAGTCGCAAGAAAGAAGGAAGAAAACTTGTTATGCCACAAGCTCAACCTAGCTTGTCGATTATCAGTCTCAACCTCAGGTTACACTTCTTTTTTTAGGACTACTAAACCTCCCTCGGCTTACACTTTTGGAAGCACTGTTGTGTCATATGGGGTTGATGGTTTAACCTACAAAAACAAAAATAATGAACTCCGGTGTAAGAACAATTAATTCCCAGAGTGATCGAAGAGCATTTCATGGTCTTATCGGGATTTGCCTAGATACGAATGTATCTAGACACGTTTTAGTGTTAGGTACATCTGTATCTGACAAATCTAAGACAACTAATTTGGGACGTTGGTAATAGATGACATAACATGGCAGAACAAGCAAAAGGGCATACCGCAAGAAACCGTGTGAGCAAACTTGCGCTGCTGGGGTTGAAGCCCTCGACGGGCTTTCCTTCCATGCGTGATGCATGCAACTGTTTCCTCACTGTAGAAGCCAGTGACTGAAACAACAAGTTCCATAGATAGATCACAGGTTTAGATGAAGTTAAGCGACGAGCCAAATGGAGCACAAAGACTATGCTACTGAATGAAAAATGGAAATATTGGAGGAAGTGAATATATCATGCACAGACCTTGCCCAGCTCCACTCCCCACTGGTCAAACGAGTTGATTCCCCATATGAAACCCTGAACTGCGATCCGGTGCTCATAGATGGATAAAAGCTGAAAGGTACAAACTGTATTAGTACATTTATAAAAACAGTGACAAGAGGATTTTGACAGCACAGTGCAATCTTGGAAAGGGCAAATAGAAGAAGAGAGTGCATAGTGACAGGATTGCTAATCCAAATCTTATGAAATAATCTATGACATAGGCTTCATGAAGGTGGAACAAAAATGAGGGGGCAGCGCAAAGTTTGTGGTGGAAAACATGTGCAGCTTCCACCAGCAGAATCTGCCCAACAGATACCAGGTCATCTTAAGTTTGCTTTCTTAAGTTCTAATATTTAATCAGGGAAAGAGACCAATCAACACAACCATGATTAGAACCCATTGTGAACAGCAAAATCCTAATCTTATGTTATTATTTTTAAATGATGCATGATTCATACAACATAATCAGAATCTTGCCACTGAAAAAGAAGAGGATGTACTATACTGAATTCAGGTTTGAACAGCTTGCAACTTCAGATGAGTACAGAGAATATTATCTGCATACCTGTCCAATCTCATAGGCAGATAATGAAGACAGCAAGAAACTCAGTGATGGCCGGTTGCCCTGAAAAGTCTGAAGACACCAAAACGACAAAAGAATGCTCCGTCAGAAAGGCAACATTATGGCGACAAGCTTGATGCATTGGAATAACCATGTTAGAGATAAGTGAATAATCATCACCTTGTGAGAGATAAGATTTTCGGGAACTTTCTCGCTGCGTAATTGTTCAGGAGTCTGAAAAGATGAAGTCAACTCTAATAAGAAACCAAAACAGTTCATAAAAAGCATGTTCTCCAAAATGCTGTTGAGCTATTTACCTTTCCATAAGCAAGTGCGTCAGGCTGAGCAAAGAAATTGGACATCAACTCATCATGATTGCTAACCGTTTCCCCTGATAAAAATGCACCATAGAACTGTTTGAAAGGGCATTTTGAAGAACCACAAGCCTAACATGCTGCATCTTTTCAATTCCAAAAGAGATGTTTCAATGGCATACCTTTCAAGTAAACAGGCTGCTGGCTTTTTATGACACCAATAAAATCACAAGGAATAACTCTTCCCTGGAAGTGTAGGTACAACCATTATCAACAAAGGTGCATATCCATTGAAATATATTGTTGCTAGTAGAACTTATAACACATGAAAGTAATCAAGTAGACAAGAGACATATGTAAGAGGTGCCAAAATGTAACATACATAAATCATTAAGGTAACTGTGAGCATATGAAATCCTAATCCATATGGCATTATCAAATTTGATACTTTAACAGTTGAAGTAATTAAGGTAACATAAATCGCAGACCACTACAGCAGTTGGCAACATTACTAGCGAATGTGAAACTAGTATATTTACCTGATGGATTAATTGATAGAAGCTGTGTTGCCCGTTTGTTCCAGGTTCACCAAAATCAATTTCACCAGCCTCATATGGAAGTCGAACACCATCAATGGAGACACCCTTTCCATTACTCTCCATGCTAAGCTTTACAACATAAATATGCATATGTTAAAATTAAGAACAAAAGAGAATCTCCAAGATGTCAGCTGTTAAAAGCAAAGCTAGTAATGTTACCTGCTGAATATGTGGTGCTAGTTTCTCAAGTGCTTGAGAGTATGGCAATATTGCCTAGAAATAATAATTAGAGAAAATTGAAGTACTTAGATGGAGAATTAGGTATAGATTGTAATAGGAAATAACAAGACAATGGGACTGAGTAGCTCACCCTAGCCGGATATCCAAGAAATGAAACATTCCACACACTCAACAAACCAAGGAGTACCTACACAGAAATGGAAGACCCTGTTACAAAAATGCTTAATGGTTGACATCACTGATCCCTATAAACAACTCACTTACAGGTATATTTTTCTCAAATGAAGATGTGTGGAAGTGGTTGTCAATGCTGGAAGCACCCTCCAGAAATCTTCAAAAAGAAAAGAAACCAGAGCAGGATCAATTATCATCTCTGTTTACAATGCGAATGAAAATTTCCAGACTTTGGCATTGGCTTTGTCATTCACATTTTGATGGTAAAAATGTTAAATGCATATCTTTTTTTTTACTTAAACCCTGTTTGGGGCTTCGAGGAACTTGATCCTAAAACCCACCAAGTCTAACCTTGAAATGACGAGGGCAGGAGTTTGACCTTTCTAGTTAAGTGTGGGTTATGGCTTTATGTTACCTGGATAAGTTGTCCCAGAGTTAAAATCATCTAACATTTGTTTACTTTGGATGCTTGAGTACTAAACTATTCAAGATCCTCCAAGCAGTAGATGCTCATAGTGTTCCAGCAGAATTAACTTATCCTATCTTTCGATTTCTACTTGTGATTAACACAAAAATATCACGTCTTAATTTTTTTTCCATAATACTATGAAAGAATAGTGCAGCTGTCTTGATAAATGTTGCCGGAAAAAGTATCAGGTCCAGTTCTTTTTTTTTTCTCATCAGAAATATCTCCGTATCTTTTTTATACCCACAAGGATTGGTCAATGGCGATGAACACAGATGTGTAGTATCCTTATTGTAAAGCACCCCTAACACTGTGACAGCTGTCATGAATGATTATGCATATGTGAAGTACTTGCTCTAGTCTGAAACAGCAAAAGATCATCCTAATTTAAGCAGAGATAATTCTTAAGGGAAACTTCTTATTTTCTAATGAGGCGAAGAGCATTGAAGATTTGGAATTTATCTTAAGTAAGAACAGCTTGATAGAATTTAGGCAATGACACCAGGCCAATGGGTCATGGTACTCACTTGTTGACCAGACAAGTGAGATGGGCATCTCTGAGGTTACTTTTCTTAGAATTGGTTACTGCCATGATTCCCCATCCACTAAGGCACAAACTCGTTTGACAGTCATGGAAACGAACCGATGTTTTAAAATTGAAACAACTACTGTCCTTTATATTTCTATCCTGACTACCAAAACATGAATTTCACTTCAGGGTGCAAATATAGGTTAAGATAACATACTTCTGAACAATTGGAAATCCATACTGAAGAGATAAGGGCAGAACACCGACAGCACTGCAAACTGCAATATTCGACTAAAGTTATGATGCAGAACATAAGATATATTAGTAACTTTAATGAAAAGAACAGTTCTCACCACTATAGCGGCCGCCAACCCAGTCCCAGAATGCAAAGGCGTTGTTAGGGTCAATTCCGAACTCCTTGACAAGCTTTTTTAACAGAAAAAGGTACAGTTAAGAATTTATCACATTAGGATCAGCGTTCTTGACGAAGAATATGGCATGGGGAATGCTCTAACAACATAGACAAAGATGTTACACTTAAACATGGAAAACACAACGAATATGTGAAAACTAAATATGATCATGTGAAAATTGGCTGGAAAACTGAAAGGTCGAAAAGTACCTTAAGATTAGTACTGACAGCAATCATGTGTTTGGAAACAGCCTGAGGTCTGAATTAACAAATTTCACATCAATCACTGAACAATGAGGGTTCACAGCAGGGCATAAGATGTTTAAGGTATTATAAACAGACTAACCCAAGAGAAGAGACAATCCACTCCTTGATAGTTCGAGCATTTAACATTGTTTCAGCTGTCGTGAAGGTCTTTGAGACAACCACAACTGCACATTTGTTTGACGAGAACGATCAGAACTTCTGATGATATTTGTAGAAACAGAGAGAGTATCTGCGCTGAGTTAATACTAGTGAAACATGATGATTACCAAGAGTGGTTGCAGGGTCTAAATCTTTGATGCTCCGTGCAACATCAACCGGATCAACATTTGCAAGACTGCAGCATAACCACAATTGAGCACATATTATTAGATGAAAAGCACACTGGTTGCATGAATGAGAAGTGAAAAATATAGCCACTCAATCACAATATATTCAAGAAGGCACAACTAGAAAGATTCATGAATGGTACAGAAAGTCAAAAACATAGCCGCTCGATCACATTTAATATTTTTTTTTAGATCTATAGGAAGTGTCAGCATAACAATTATGACAGGCCCCAGCAAAAGAAAAACAGAGAGATGCCCAAGTACACACTTACAATCTCAGTTGTCGGCCTTTGGCAGATTCTGCTGCTTCTGGGTCTGAAAATTAGTAACAATTTCATGGCATATCAGATCAAATCTGGCAGTAAATAATCTTCAATTTATAGAACACCTAAAGGAGTGGATAACATGATTGTTTACCAGTCTGGAGAGCCGTATGCACAAACAGAGGTCCAAGGAAGCTGCCACCAATTCCAACTGAGACAACATTTGTCAACGGTTTCCCGGTTGCCCCAACCTGCATTCCAAGAAGAAGCGATTATTAATCTTTACTGTTTCTGCTACATTTGCAAAGTTAAGAAATTTGTTTCAAGATTTACCCATGAGCCACTCCTGAAAGTCTCTGAAAACTGCTTGATTTTATCCTTAACAGCCCAAACTTCGGGGACCACGTTCACACCGTCACTGTTTATGACTGCATCTCTTGGAGCTCTCAAAGCCACATGGAGCACTGATCTGTTCTCCGTGGTATTTATCTGAAAGACAAATCATTCAAGTCAACTGAGACATGTATCCCATCCGTTCCAAATGATTTTTTTTAAGAGAGAGAATTCCAAATGATATGTCATGTATGTACTGGACAGATTTAAATACAAAAGTGGTCATGACCTCTAATTGTTTTCCCCAGAATTATTATTTGTCTGAATTGACATCTACAGATAACTAAGCAGATGCCGAATAAGCACATGTGATTGTGATATAAAACTGAAGAAGGGTTACAGAGGGCGACACCGACCTTTTCGCCTTTAAACATCTTGTCAATCTTCTCCTTGAGCTTTGCAGCCTGCAATAATAGTAAATCCAGTACATCCAAAAATTACTCTCGCCGCTTACAAAGACACAGACGAAAAAAAGAATTTAATCGAACAAGTGTTGACCTCTGCCAGCTTGAAGAGCTTGTCGACGGTCTCCGTGGTGGCCTGCTGCCTCGAGTAGTCCAGGAAGACGCCCTCGAATTCGCTACCAAATCCAATCGAGCCATCGGCACATGAGCCACGCGGAAGAGATGGCGCAAGAAGATTGTGAAACAAACGAAGGGGGGAGGGAGGGGCCTTACGCTGTCATTGCCTTGCATCGATCGGCGTCCGTCATGAGGTCGCGCAGGTGCGTCTTGTGGATCGCGCCGACGTGCGCCTGCGGTCAGGAAACACACGCACACACGGTGAGAGGCTGCCAATCGAATCGAATCGAAAGCCGCGGGTGAGGGGCGGAAGGGAGACGCACCTGGAGGGCCTTCCACTGGTCGGTGTCGGAGATGAGCGCCGGCGACGCCATGGCCGATGCGGCGGAGGGCCGGGCGGACCTGGCGGAATTGAGGCGGAGGATAAGCTCAGTTTAGTCCCAACAAAAAAGAAAAGAAATTGGATGGATGGGATTGGATTGGAGAGGAAGAAACAAAAGAGGAGCAATTGATCCAGATCGCGGTAGGTACGTACCCCTGGGGGATGTCGACGGCGGGCGGGCGGCGGCTGCCGGAGAAGGGGGCGCAGAGGGGATGACGGATCGGTGGCGGACGGACGGAGCCTGGCAGGAAGAGAATAGAAGCGGAGAGAGAGAGAGAGGCGGAGGAGGAGGAGGGTGTGTAATAATATAACAGGCGTGGGCGTGGGCGTGGGCGTGGGCGTGGGGTCGTGTCCGCGCCGTATTTGCGGGGCCCGCCTGCCAGAGAACGGCTGGCCAACAGTCCTTGAAAAAAGAAAGGTTTAAAAATCGATACGGACACCAAGAGAAGAGAGGCTGCTACTTTCTCGTCTTGGGAGAAAAGAAACAGGAAAAAGAGGAGGAAACCAAACCAAACCAATGTACCGGCTGCGTCGCGTCGTCGGCTTTCTGCGGACACGTCACGTGTGGATGTTTTTTGGGCGTGTCACCGTTGACGCCTTCTTTTCTCTTTTAAAAAAAAATCTATCTTCAATCACGTGGGTGCAAGGAACACCATAAATAATAAAAACTACATCCAGATCCGTAGACCACCCAGCGACTGCGGCAAGCATGAAGCGAGCCGTAGGCGCCCCATCGACATCACTCCTCCCTCCAGGAGCCGGGCAAAACCTGTTATACTCCCTCCGTCCGAAAAAACTTGTCCAATGCTTGTTCCTTAAATGGATGTATCTAGCACTAAATTCGTGCTAGATACATCAATTTGAGGGGCAAACTTTTCCGGACGGAGGGAGTAGTAAACAGTCGGGAAGTCGTCGTGCTAAAGGCTCGTATGACCGGCGCATCAGAACGGCAAATCGTCGTCGATGAAGAGTAGCGTAGATCGGAAGGCTCAAACCGAAGACACACGAACGTAGACGACCGACGAACAGATCCGACCAAAATCCATCGAGGACAGATCTGCCGGAGACACACCTCGACACGACCACCGGCGATGCTAGACGCACCATCAGAATGTGGGCTAGGCGGGGAGAACCTTATTACATCTTCTGGGAAGCGTTGCCGTCTCGCTTTCCTGTACAGGACACAGACCCTAGCAAATCTCAAAGACACATGTAAAAATGAGGAGGCAGGCCAACGGCGGCAAAGAAACCCTAATTGGGAAGGAGGCGGCTGGGCTAGGAGCATAGGAGTCAGACTGAAAATCACGTTGAGGGCTTGTTCAAGCGTCATGAGAGCATCTTCAATATGACCGAACAAATTCGACCCCTAAATGCCTTCGGACGCGACGAAATAAACCCACAAAACGGCGTCAGCCAGCTTTTCATTTGTCCTTTCGGACAACCACACTTCTTATATTCGTACAAATACATGCATGTCCACCATATATCAAAAATTCATCCTCAATTCGACAAAAACAAAATAAACCATAATTCAAAAATTGATTAACGTGCCAACAGAAATAGATAGGCGATACAAGAATGAATCAAACACCTCCATTGTTGCACTCGCCGATCCTCTTCTTTAGGTTGATCAATCAACCACTTGTTGCCTTCATCATCCAAGAGGCTAGTGTCCTGCAACATGATCCCTAGCTCCTCCATTTCTCTCGCAAGCCTTTCTCTCCCTTAAGCTCAATCCTTGCAATGTCGCCTACTTTCCGAACTCCCATTTTGCATATGTTTCTTGTTTCTTCAAGTCTATGTTCTCCCTCCCAATGTTCAACTTCTATTTTACACTTTCTCGGTCAAACTCCATCATCTCTCCTTGCACATCTATGAAGAACTTGTGCCTATCCTCCTTCTTCACCTTCTTGGCAGAAAAATGCCGTCCATGTGGCGAACATTTTGCTTGCTGCACCATCACGTGCAACCCTCTTCTTCTCCCTCTCGTTTCCCATCACTGTTGATTCCCACTTTGGCATGGTGGATTGTACATCTGCCCCTGTCATCGAATGCAATAGATTGATTGGAGCTAGTGCCATCGTTTTTCTTCAACTTTTTTGGTGCTATTTTGGAGCTCCTCAACGATGATTTGCCACTTTGTTTTGTCATTTAATTTCAACCAACAATATGACAAAGTGAATGGCTTCTTCTTGGTTTGTTGGTACAAACTCGCCGCCAAAATTGCATGGCTTTGTACTCCAGTGCACTTTGGTTCCAGCCAATTATTTATCATAAACAACACCAGCCAATTACTTATCATAAACAACAAACTTGCTAACCTTGTCTTGGGCGGTGGATCATATATGTGTTGGAAATATGCCCTAGAGGCAATAATAAAAGCATTATTATTATATTTCCTTATTCATGATAATTGTCTTTATTCATGCTATAATTGTGTTATCCGGAAATCGTAATACATGTGTGAATAACAGACACCAACATGTCCCTAGTGAGCCTCTAGTTGACTAGCTCGTTGATCAACAGATAGTCATGGTTTCCTGACATAGCTCCTGGATGTCATTGATAACGAGATCACATCATTGGGAGAATGATGTGATGGACAAGACCCAATCCTAAACATAGCACAAGATCGTATAGTTCGTTTGCTAGAGTTTTACAATGTCAAGTATCTTTTCCTTAGACCATGAGATCGTGTAACTCCCGGATACCGTAGGAGTGCTTTGGGTATGCCAAACGTCACAACGTAACTGGGTGACTATAAAGGTAGACTACGGGTATCTCCGAAAGTGTCTGTTGGGTGACATGGATCAAGACTGGGATTTGTCACTCCGTATGACGGAGAGGTATCACTGGGCCCACTCGGTAATGCATCATCATAATGAGCTCAGAGTGACCAAGTGTCTGGTCACGGGATCATGCATTACGGTACGAGTAAAGTGACTTGCCGGTAACGAGATTGAACGAGGTATTGGGATACCGACGATCGAATCTCGGGCAAGTAACATATCGATAGACAAAGGGAATAGCGTACGGGGTTGATAGAATCCTCGACATCATGGTTCATCCGATGAGATCATCGTGGAGCATGTGGGAGCCAACATGGGTATCCAGATCCCGCTGTTGGTTATTGACCAGAGAGTCGTCTCGGTCATGTCTGCTTGTCTCCCGAACCCGTAGGGTCTACACACTTAAGGTTCGGTTACGCTAGGGTTGTAGGGATATGTATATGCAGTAACCCGAATGTTGTTCGGAGTCCCGTATGAGATCCCGGACGTCACGAGGAGTTCCGGAATGGTCCGGAGGTAAAGATTTATATATGGGAAGTCCTGTTTCGGGCATCGGGACAAGTTTCGGGGTTATCGGTATTGTACCGGGACCACCGGAGGGGTCCCGGGGGCCCACCGGGTGGGGCCACCCATCCCCGGGGGCCACATGGGCTGTAGGGGGTGCGCCTTGGCCTGCTTGGGCCAAGGGCACCAGCCCCACAAGGCCCATGCGCCTAGGGTTTCCAAGGGGGAGGAGTCCTACTAGTGGACACAAGGACACGTTCCGCACCAGAGTGGTACGGCAACCCTGTCTTGGAAATCATGTTGTTAGACAACGGTGAACCTTCGAACTATGAAGAAGCGATGGCGGGCCCGGATTCCGACAAATGGCTAGAAGCCATGAAATCCGAGATAGGATCCATGTATGAAAACGAAGTATGGACTTTGACTGACTTGCCCGTTGAACGGCGAGCCATAGAAAATAAATGGATCTTTAAGAAGAAGACAGACGCGGATGGTAATGTGACCATCTATAAAGCTCGGCTTGTCGCTAAGGGTTATCGACAAGTTCAAGGGGTTGACTACGATGAGACTTTCTCACCGGTAGCGAAGCTGAAGTCCGTCCGAATCATGTTAGCAATTGCCGCATTCTATGATTACGAAATATGGCAAATGGACGTCAAAACGGCATTCCTTAATGGTTTCCTTAAGGAAGAATTGTATATGATGCAGCCGGAAGGTTTTGTCGATCCTAAGAATGCTGACAAAGTGTGCAAGCTCCAACGCTCGATTTATGGGTTGGTGCAAGCATCTCGGAGTTGGAACATTCGCTTTGATGAGATGATCAAAGCGTTTGGGTTTACACAGACTTATGGAGAAGCCTGCGTTTACAAGAAAGTGAGTGGGAGCTCTGTAGCATTTCTCATATTATATGTAGATGACATACTCTTGATGGGAAATGATATAGAACTCTTGGACAGCATCAAGGCCTACTTGAATAAAAGTTTTTCAATGAAGGACCTTGGAGAAGCTGCTTATATATTAGGCATCAAAATCTATAGAGATAGATCAAGACGCCTCATAGGTCTTTCACAAAGCACATACCTTGATAAGATATTGAAGAAGTTCAATATGGATCAATCCAAGAAAGGGTTCTTGCCTGTGTTACAAGGTATGAAATTGAGCTCAGCTCAATGTCCGACCACGGCAGAAGATATAGAAGAGATGAGCGTCATCCCCTATGCCTCAGCCATAGGTTCTATTACATGCTGTGTACCAGACCTGATGTAAACCTTGCCGTAAGTTTGGTAGGAAGGTACCAAAGTAATCCCGGCAAGGAACACTGGACAGCGGTCAAGAATATCCTGAAGTACCTGAAAAGGACTAAGGAAATGTTTCTCGTTTATGGAGGTGACGAAGAGCTCGTTGTAAAGGGTTACGTCGACGCTAGCTTCGACACAGATCTGGATGACTCTAAGTCACAAACCGGATACGTGTATATTTTGAATGGTGGGGCAGTGAGCTGGTGCAGTTGCAAGCAAAGCGTTGTGGCGGGATCTACATGTGAAGCGGAGTACATGGCAGCCTCGGAGGCAGCACATGAAGCAATATGGGTGAAGGAGTTCATCACCGACCTAGGAGTCATACCCAATGCGTCGGGGCCGATCAAGCTCTTCTGTGACAACACTGGAGCTATTGCACTTGCCAAGGAGCCCAGGTTTCACAAGAAGACAAGGCACATCAAGCGTCGCTTCAACTCCATTCGTGAAAATGTTCAAGATGGAGACATAGAGATTTGTAAAGTACATACGGACCTGAATGTAGCAGATCCGTTGACTAAACCTCTCCCTAGAGCAAAACATGATCAACACCAGAATTCCATGGGTGTTTGATTCATCACAATGTAACTAGATTATTGACTCTAGTGCAAGTGGGAGACTGTTGGAAATATGCCCTAGAGGCAATAATAAAAGCATTATTATTATATTTCCTTGTTCATGATAATTGTCTTTATTCATGCTATAATTGTGTTATCTGGAAATCGTAATACATGTGTGAATAATAGACATCAACATGTCCCTAGTAAGCCTCTAGTAGACTAGCTCGTTGATCAACAGATAGTCATGGTTTCCTGACTATGGACACTGGATGTCATTGATAACGAGATCACATCATTAGGAGAATGATGTGATGGACGAGACCCAATCCTAAACATAGCACAAGATCGTATAGTTCGTTTGCTAGAGTTTTGCAATGTCAAAGTATCTTTTCCTTAGACCATGAGATCGTGTAACTCCCGGATACCGTAGGAGTGCTTTGGGTATACCAAACGTCACAACGTAACTGGGTGACTATAAAGGTAGACTACGGGTATCTCCGAAAGTGTCTGTTGGGTGACATGGATCAAGACTGGGATTTGTCACTCCGTATGACGGAGAGGTATCACTGGGCCCACTCGGTAATGCATCATCATAATGAGCTCAGAGTGACCAAGTGTCTGGTCACGGGATCGTGCATTACGGTACGAGTAAAGTGACTTGCCGGTAACGAGATTGAACGAGGTATTGGGATACCGACGATCGAATCTCGGGCAAGTAACATATCGATAGACAAAGGGAATAGCGTACGGGGTTGATTGAATCCTCGACATCGTGGTTCATCCGATGAGATCATCGTGGAGCATGTGGGAGCCAACATGGGTATCCAGATCCCGCTGTTGGTTATTGACCGGAGAGTCGTCTCGGTCATGTCTGCTTGTCTCCCGAACCCGTAGGGTCTACACACTTAAGGTTCGGTTACGCTAGGGTTGTAGGGATATGTATATGCAGTAACCCGAATGTTGTTCGGAGTCCCGGATGAGATCCCGGACGTCACGAGGAGTTCCGGAATGGTCCGGAGGTAAAGATTTATATATGGGAAGTCCTGTTTCGGGCATCGGGACAAGTTTCGGGGTTATCGGTAATGTACCGGGACCACCGGAAGGGTCCCGGGGGTCCACCGGGTGGGTCCACCTGTCCCGGGGGGCCACATGGGCTGTAAGGGGGTGCGCCTTGGCCTAATGGGCCAAGGGCACCAGCCCCACATAGGCCCATGCGCCTAGGGTTTAAGGGGGTGTGACGCCCCCGATTCAATCGTACACTATTCATGCACGCAAATGTGTACGATCAAGATCAGGGACTCACGGGAAGATATCACAACACAACTCTACAAATAAAATAAGTCATACAAGCATCATAATACAAGCCAGGGGCCTCGAGGGCTCGAATACAAGTGCTCGATCATAGACGAGTCAGCGGAAGCAACAATATCTGAGTACAGACATAAGTTAAACAAGTTTGCCTTAAGAAGGCTAGCACAAACTGGGATACAGATCGAAAGAGGCGCAGGCCTCCTGCCTGGGATCCTCCTAACTACTCCTGGTCGTCGTCAGCGGGCTGCACGTAGTAGTAGGCACCTCCAGTGTAGTAGGGGTCGTCGTCGACGGTGGCGTCTGGCTCCAGGGCTCCAGCATCTGGTTGCGACAACCAGAAAGAAAGGAAAAGGGGAAAAAGGGGGGAGAAAGCAACCGTGAGTACTCATCCAAAGTACTCGCAAGCAAGGAACTACACTACATATGCATGGGTATATGTGTAAGGAGGCCATATCAGTGGACTGAACTGCAGAATGCCAGAATAAAAGGGGGATAGCTAATCCTGTCGAAGACTACGCTTCTGGCAGCCTCCGTCTTGCATCAAGTAAAAGAGTGTAGATTGAAGTCCTCCAAGTAGCATCTCCAAATAGCATCTCATAGCATAATCCTACCCGGCGATCCTCTCCTCGTCGCCCTGTAGAAGAGCGATCACCGGGTCGTCTGTGGAACTTGGAAGGGTGTGTTTTATTAAGTATCCGGTTCTAGTTGTCATAAGGTCAAGGTACAACTCCAAGTCGTCCTGTTACCGAAGATCACGGCTATTCGAATAGATTAACTTCCCTGCAGGGGTGCACCACATTCCCCAACACGCTCGATCCCATTTGGCCGGACACACTTTCCTGGGTCATGCCCGGCCGCGGAAGATCAACACGTCGCAGCCCCACCTAGGCAAAACAGAGAGGCCAGCACGCCGGTCTAAACCTAAGCGCGCAGGGGTCTGGGCCCATCGCCCTGAGCACACCTGCACGTTGCGTGGGCGGCCGAAAGCAGACCTAGCCTAGTGGCGTTCCAGTCCAATTCGGCGCGCGCCGCTCCGTCGCTGACGTCTGAAGTGCTTCGGCTGATACCACGACGTCGGGATACCCATAACTACTCCCACGTAGATGGTTAGTGCGTATAGGCTCGTAGCCGACTCAGATCAAATACCAAGATCTCGTTAAGCGTGTTAAGTATCCGCGAACGCCGAACAGGGCCAGGCCCACCTCTCTCCTAGGTGGTCTCAACCTGCCCTGTCGCTCCGCCACAAAGTAACAGTCGAGGGCCGTCGGGAACCCAGGCCCACCTCTATCGGGATGGAGCCACCTGTCCTTTCAGCCCCCTCGTCAGAATCACTTGCGGGTACTCAATGAGCTGACCCGACTTTAGTCACCATCTGTATAATATGTATGTATGTATAGTATATACCCGTGATCACCTCCCAAGTGATCACGGCCCGATAGTATAGCAAGGCAGACTGACAAGAATGTAGGGCCAATGATGATAAACTAGCACCCTATACTAAGCATTTAGGATTGCAGGTAAGGTATCAATCAGATGTAGCGACAATGTCAGGCTATGCATCAGAATAGGATTAACGAAAGCAGTAACATGCTACACTACTCTAATGCAAGCAATATAGAGGAGAATAGGCGATATCTGGTGATCAAGGGGGGGGGGCTTGCCTGGTTGCTCTGGCAAGAGAGAGGGGTCGTCAACTCCGTAGTCGAACTGGTCAGCAGCAGCGTCGGTCTCGTAGTCTACTGGAGAGAAGAGGGGGGAGAAATAATGAATACAGAGCAAAAAAAGCACCACAAAATATATCAAGGCAATACGCGGTGTTCGGTGTGCCCTAACGCGGTAGTAGGTGATACCGACGAAGGGGGAAAACATCCGGGAAAGTATTCCCGGTGTTCCGCGTTTTCGGACCGGTGAATCGGAGGGGGGGAAAGTTGCGTGTTCGGTATGCTAGGGGTGTGTGACGGACGAACGGGCTGCGTAACCAGATTCGTCTTGTCGTTCTGAGCAACTTTCATGTTGAAAATATTTTAATCCGAGTTACGGATTAAAAGATATGATTTTTAAAAGATTTTAACAATTTTGGAATTTAATTATTTATTTAATTAATAAATATTTTTTTTAATTCCCTTTTTTTTATTTAAAGTTCTGGGGCGTGGGCCCCTGTGGTCAGTGGCCCAGGGGGCCTAGCGGGCGCTGGGTACGGGGGTGCGGGCACACGCCCGAGTCCACCTGGGATGGGGTCGACGGGCGGCTGTGCGGGCGTAGCCCGCCTAGGCGGCGAGGGAGAGCTGGGCGCGGGTGCCGGCAGCCAGGGACAAAGAGGAGCGGAGGGTTCAGGGGCCGGCGTCGCCGGAGGGAGAGGAGGCCGGGGTTGGAGGCGATTCGGTGGAGGGCCGGCGACGGCGTGCAGGGGACGGCGCACGGGCTCGGGAGGCGGGACGAGACCCGTGCGTGAAGGGGGACGCGGTCGTGCGTGGCCGTGCGTG
>NC_041381.1:40844475-40862986 GCF_002162155.2 Triticum dicoccoides | reverse complement strand
AGGAAAATCAAGTTTCTACGATCAGATCGTGGAGGAGAATACTTGAGTCACGAGTTTGGGGCACACTTAAGAAAATGTGGAATAGTTTCACAACTCACGCCGCCTGGAACACCTCAGCGTAATGGTGTGTCCGAACGTCGTAATCGCACTCTGTTAGATATGGTGCGATCTATGATGTCTCTTACCGATTTACCGCTTTCTTTTTGGGGCTATGCTTTAGAGACTGCCGCATTCACTTTAAATAGGGCTCCGTCGAAATCCGTTGAGACGACACCGTATGAATTATGGTTTGGGAAGAAACCTAAGCTGTCGTTTCTAAAAGTTTGGGGATGCGATGCTTATGTCAAGAAACTTCAACCTGAAAAGCTCGAACCCAAATCGGAAAAATGCGTCTTCATAGGATACCCAAAAGAAACTATTGGGTACACCTTCTACCTTAGATCCGAAGGCAAGATCTTTGTTGCCAAGAATGGGTCCTTTCTGGAGAAAGAGTTTCTCTCGAAAGAAGTAAGTGGGAGGAAAGTAGAGCTTGATGAAGTATTACCTCTTGAAACGGAAAATGGCGCAACTCAAGAAAATGTTCCTGAGGTGCCTGCACCGATTGGAGAGGAAGTTAATGAAAATGATCAAGATACTTCTGATCAAGCCCCTACTGAAATTCGAAGGTCCACAAGGACACGTTCCGCACCAGAGTGGTACGGCAACCCTGTCTTGAAAATCATGTTGTTAGACAACGGTGAACCTTCGAACTATGAAGAAGCGATGGCGGGCCCGGATTCCGACAAATGGCTAGAAGCCATGAAATCCGAGATAGGATCCATGTATGAAAACAAAGTATGGACTTTGACTGACTTGCCCGTTGAGCGGCGAGCCATAGAAAATAAATGGATCTTTAAGAAGAAGACAGACGCAGATGGTAATGTGACCATCTATAAAGCTCGGCTTGTCGCTAAGGGTTATCGACAAGTTCAAGGGGTTGACTACGATGAGACTTTCTCACCGGTAGCGAAGCTGAAGTCCGTCCGAATCATGTTAGCAATTGCCGCACTCTATGATTATGAAATATGGCAAATGGACGTCAAAACGGCATTCCTTAATGGTTTCCTTAAGGAAGAATTGTATATGATGCAGCCGGAAGGTTTTGTCGATCCTAAAAATGCTAACAAAGTGTGCAAGCTCCAACGCTAGATTTATGGGCTGGTGCAAGCATCTCGGAGTTGGAACATTCGCTTTGATGAGATGATCAAAGCGTTTGGGTTTACACAGACTTATGGAGAAGCCTGTGTTTACAAGAAAGTGAGTGGGAGCTCTGTAGCATTTCTCATATTATATGTAGATGACATACTTTTGATGGGAAATGATATAGAGCTCTTGGACAGCATCAAGGCCTACTTGAATAAAAGTTTTTCAATGAAGGACCTTGGAGAAGCTGCTTATATATTAGGCATCAAAATCTATAGAGATAGATCGAGACGCCTCATAGGTCTTTCACAAAGCACATACCTTGATAAGATATTGAAGAAGTTCAATATGGATCAATCCAAGAAGGGGTTCTTGCCTGTGTTACAAGGTATGAAATTGAGCTCAGCTCAATGTCCGACCACGGCAGAAGATATAGAAGAGATGAGCGTCATCCCCTATGCCTCAGCCATAGGTTCTATTATGTATGCCATGCTGTGTACCAGACCTGATGTAAACCTTGCCGTAAGTTTGGTAGGAAGGTACCAAAGTAATCCCGGCAAGGAACACTGGACAGCGGTCAAGAATATCCTGAAGTACCTGAAAAGGACTAAGGAAATGTTTCTCGTTTATGGAGGTGACGAAGAGCTCGTTGTAAAGGGTTACGTCGACGCTAGCTTCGACACAGATCTGGATGACTCTAAGTCACAAACCGGATACGTGTATATTTTGAATGGTGGGGCAGTGAGCTGGTGCAGTTGCAAGCAAAGCGTTGTGGCGGGATCTACATGTGAAGCGTAGTACATGGCAGCCTCGGAGGCAGCACATGAAGCAATATGGGTGAAGGAGTTCATCACCGACCTAGGAGTCATACCCAATGCGTCGGGGCCGATCAAGCTCTTCTGTGACAACACTGGAGCTATTGCACTTGCCAAGGAGCCCAGGTTTCACAAGAAGACAAGGCACATCAAGCGTCGCTTCAACTCCATTCGTGAAAATGTTCAAGATGGAGACATAGAGATTTGTAAAGTACATACGGACCTGAATGTAGCAGATCCGTTGACTAAACCTCTCCCTAGAGCAAAACATGATCAACACCAGAATTCCATGGGTGTTCGATTCATCACAATGTAACTAGATTATTGACTCTAGTGCAAGTGGGAGACTGTTGGAAATATGCCCTAGAGGCAATAATAAAAGCATTATTATTATATTTCCTTATTCATGATAATTGTCTTTATTCATGCTATAATTGTGTTATCCGGAAATCGTAATACATGTGTGAATAACAGACACCAACATGTCCCTAGTGAGCCTCTAGTTGACTAGCTCGTTGATCAACAGATAGTCATGGTTTCCTGACTATGGACACTGGATGTCATTGATAACGAGATCACATCATTGGGAGAATGATGTGATGGACAAGACCCAATCCTAAACATAGCACAAGATCGTATAGTTCGTTTGCTAGAGTTTTACAATGTCAAGTATCTTTTCCTTAGACCATGAGATCGTGTAACTCCCGGATACCGTAGGAGTGCTTTGGGTATGCCAAAGGTCACAACGTAACTGGGTGACTATAAAGGTAGACTACGGGTATCTCCGAAAGTGTCTGTTGGGTGACATGGATCAAGACTGGGATTTGTCACTCCGTATGACGGAGAGGTATCACTGGGCCCACTCGGTAATGCATCATCATAATGAGCTCAGAGTGACCAAGTGTCTGGTCACGGGATCATGCATTACGGTACGAGTAAAGTGACTTGCCGGTAACGAGATTGAACGAGGTATTGGGATACCGACGATCGAATCTCGGGCAAGTAACATATCGATAGACAAAGGGAATAGCGTACGGGGTTGATTGAATCCTCGACATCGTGGTTCATCCGATGAGATCATCGTGGAGCATGTGGGATCCAACATGGGTATCCAGATCCCGCTGTTGGTTATTGACCGGAGAGTCGTCTCGGTCATGTCTGCTTGTCTCCCGAACCCGTAGGGTCTACACACTTAAGGTTCGGTTACGCTAGGGTTGTAGGGATATGTATATGCAGTAACCCGAATGTTGTTCGGAGTCCCGGATGAGATCCCGGACGTCACGAGGAGTTCCGGAATGGTCCGGAGGTAAAGATTTATATATGGGAAGTCCTGTTTCGGGCATCGGGACAAGTTTCGGGGTTATCGGTATTGTACCGGGACCACCGGAAGGGTCCCGGGGGTCCACCGGGTGGGTCCACCTGTCCCGGGGGTCCACATGGGCTGTAAGGGGGTGCGCCTTGGCCTAATGGGCCAAGGGCACCAGCCCCACATAGGCCCATGCGCCTAGGGTTTAAGGGGGCAAGAGTCCTAGGAGGGTAAGGCACCTCCTAGGTGCCTTGGGGGGGAGGGAAACCCCCCTTGGCCGCCGCACCCCCTAGGAGATTGGATCTCCTAGGGCCGGCCACCCCCCCTTGGCACCCCTATATATAGTGGGGGAGAGGAGGGACTTCATACCTGAACGCCTTGGCCTTTGGTTGCCTCCTTCTCCTTCCCCAACACCTCCTCAACCTCCATAGTGCTTAGCGAAGCTCTGCCGGAGTACTGCAGCTCCATCAACACCACGCCGTCGTGCTGCTGCTGGTGCCATCTCCCTCAACCTCTCCTCCCTCCCTTGCTGGATCAAGAAGGAGGAGACGTGGCTGTTCCGTACGTGTGTTGAACGCGGGGGTGCCGTCCGTTCGGCGCTGGTCATCGGTGATTTGGATCACGTCGAGTACGACTACATCATCACCGTTCTTTTGAACGCTTCCGCTCGCGATCTACAAAGGTATGTAGATGCATCTAATCACTCGTTGCTAGATGAACTCCTAGATGATCTTGGTGAAACGAGTAGGAAAATTTTTGTTTTCTGCAACGTTCCCCAACAATATGTTGGAGAGCCCTTATTGTGGTCGATATGGATAGGGTGTGGCTTCACTAGTGTTGCTGCTCATGGTAGAGTTTTTGTCTTTTTCCAATATTTCACGCCCTTTTGCTCGGTTTCACATATTGGATCCATGCTTGTGGCCAACCAAGTTCCAACAACCAACACATCTTCAAAGCTTATGGAATGTCGAGCCTCTTGCTTGGCTACCTTCTTTTTAGTGTGTGATATTTGCCTGGCTTCAAACAAAGAGTAATTGGTACCCCTCAAGTCAAAATGCATAGCCTCTTGACCAACATTAATCATGTTTAGCATTATTTCATCCTACATGAATATGCACTAGTGCAGAAAAACCTAACTATGGTGTGCCAAAATTGCCCCTGCTAGTGTAGGGCTCCAACGCCACCACTATTGCGCTAGTGAATATTTTTACTGGTGGCGTTGGCACAAGCGTCAACAGTATTGTTAGTACTGATGGTGTGCCATGTGTCCAATGCCAACAATATGTCCGTATTAGCTATGGCGTTAAGTGTGTGCCAACGCCAACAATTAGATTTTTTGCTAATAAAAAAATTATACCCAACAATTTAAACCTAGTATATATGGAGCCATTTAACTTACATAGATCTTCACAAAAGGTTAGTACTTCTAGTGATAACTGCACAAACAGTACTATACTAGCTAGTAGCAAAAGTGATAAACTTCAATCACAATATCTCGAAACTACCTGCATATGCATTACATCTCTCTCGAAGAATTAACTTCATCTCACGTAACTTGTTCCTATTGCTTTGCCCCTCCTTTTGTAATGGACTTTCACCATCTTTAGTTGCATCCTCTCGTCCTTCAGGAGCTGTATGTCCTTCTTCAGCTCATCCATCTCGGCGACCACCTTATCCTTCTGGTCGTTGAACTTCACTACTTATTGTTCAAATAAGAATTCTCATCAATAATCTGAACCCTCTCATTCTACAAGGAGTCATGAGGGCATCTTAAATATGACCGGGCAAATTCGACCCCTAAATGTCTTCGAACGCGATGAAATAAACCCAGAAACAACGTTAGACAGCTTTTCATTTTCCCTTTAGGACGACCACACTTCCCATATTCATAAAATACATGCACCTCCACCATATTATCAAAAATTCATCCTCAATTTGACAAAAACTAAATAAACAATAATTGAAAAATTCATTACGTGCCAACAAAAATAGATAGGCGATACAAGAATGAATCAAACACCTCCCTTGTTGCACTCGTCGATCCTCTTCTTCAGGGTTGATCAATCAACCACTTGTTGCATTCATCATCCAAGAGGCTAGTGTCCTACAACATGATCCATGGCTCCTCCATTTTTCTCGCAAGCCTTTCTCTCTCTTAAGCACAATCCTTGCAATGTCGCCTCCTTTTCGAGCTCCCATTTTGCATATGTCTCTTATTTCTTCAAGCCTATGTTCTCCCTCTCAATGTTCAACTTCTCTTTTACCCCTTCCCCATCAAACTCCATCATCTCTCCTTGCACATCTATGAAGAACTTGTGCCTCTCCTCCTTCACTTGCTTGGCAGAAAAATGCCCGTCCATGTGGTGAACATTTTGCTTGTCGCACCATCACGTTTAATCCTCTTCTTCTCCCTCTCGTTTCCCATCACTGTTGGTTCCCTCTTTGGCATGATGGATTGTACGTCTGCCCCTATCATCCAATGCAACAGATTGATTGGATCTAGTGCCATCATTTTTCTTGAACTTTTCGGTGCTATTGTGGAGCTCCTCAACGACAGTTTGCCACTTTGTTTTCTCATTCAATTTCAACCAACAATATGACAAAGTGAATGGCTTCTTATTGGTTTGTTGGTATAAACTTACCGCCAAAATTGCATGGCTTTGTACTCCAATGCACTTTGGTTTCGGTCAATTACTTATCATAACTGATATGTCCCAAACGTATCTACTTTTTTCAAACACATTTGCTCTTGATTTGGACTCTAATTTGCATGATTTGAAAGGAACTAACCCGAACTGACGTTATTTTCAGCAAAATCGCCATGGTTTTATTTTTGTATAGAAATAGAAGTTCTCGGATTAAGCTGAAATTTTATGAAGATTATTCCCGGATATATAAAAATATATCACAAAGAGAACTACTGGAGGGGAGCCACCCAGGAGCCACGAGCTCAGGGGGTGCCACCCCCCCAGGGCACGGCCTGTGAGCTTGTGTGCCCCTCGAGCCTCCGTTCGCCCTAATTCAACGCTATAAGTACCATCTCATGGAGAAAAAATCAGGGAGAAAGTTACATCACATTTTATGATATTGAGAGGGGGTTCTAAACTTTCTTCTTTCTGAAAACTGGAGGCTGCTACTTTCTTGTCTTGGGAGAAAAGAAAAAGGAAACAAAGGAAACCAAACCAAACCGAGGGCCGCTGCCTGGTGGACGACGAGCATGCGGCTGCCAGCAGGAAAAGCATATATGCTTAGAGTATCTCTAGCACTGCCTGGTGAAGTGCGTTTTTCCGGCCTTTTTATGGGATGGTTCAAAAAGATGGCTCGAGCAGGTCCGCTAAAAAGGGCTTGGTCCGTAAATTGTTTAGGGGAGGCCCATAAGCCGCTCGCAATTTCGGTATGTATGCCGGCTCGAGGTCAATTTAGGGCTCGCTTCCCATTTCTCCCCCATCCACCTCCATCGTGAAACCTCTCCTCCGGCGATAAATCCCTAGAACTCCATCTGTGATTTGCGGACCTTAAGACATGTGGTCGGCAGGCGGTCCCGTTAAGGGGAAGCTCGATGATCGCTTTGAATAAAGAAGATTTTGGGTTTACATAAAGACCATCCAAGAGAGGAGAACTAGCCCGTCAAGCCCAAGAGTCCAAACCGAAGACATTAGTCTGAGGAAGACCCTGACTTCGAAGACAAGTTCAGGAGCTATTGACGGTGTCCTGGACTAAGGGGTACCAACCTAGTTATCTCACGGTCCATGGGCCGAGCTTATGGTCCGCCCATCTCATAAGGAAAGACTTCGGAAGCCATGAACCCAGCTGTGATCAAGACGGACTCTGTCGAAGACTTGACGTGTACTTCAAGGACTACTTCACCTGTTGGTATGTTTATTCCTAGCTAGTTGGCAACCGACCATGTGTAACCCTAGATACCCCCGGTGCCTATATAAACCATGGGGTTTAGTCCATAGAGAAAGAATCACTACCTACCTTAGGGCTTAGACACAATATATGATCTCAAGGTAGATCATCATGTACTCGATACTCCATCATCAATACAATCAAAGCAGGATGTAGGATTTTACTTCCTCGAGAGGACCCGAACCTGGGTAAACATTGTGTCCCTTGTCTCATGTTCACCATCGATCCTAGATCAACAGTTCGGGACCCCCTACCCGAGATCTGCCAATTTTAATATCGGCAGTAATCACCCCCTAATAAAAACCAAACCAAATATTACAAAGCATTGTACTATGTTCACCCTAAAAAATCTAATAGTACAAAGTGTAGTACAACATGTGTCAGCTTGAAATATACTCACACCAAAGTACTTAAATGCATGAGTGGGGATAGCTTAGTAGCTTTAATTCTTTTATTATATATATATATATATATATATATATATATATATGAGGCCAACAGGGTCTCCTTTCTGCCTGGTATATCAACCCAAACCTGCCACCGAAGAAATCAAAATGGAGGCGGTGACGTCATCAGCTTTTACACCGGATGTCATGTCCAAGGTTGTGGAAAACAACGACCTCCTCATCGACATCATGCTTCCCCACCGCTCTCGTCCGCTTGTCTCCGACCATGAGTTTCTGCGCCATTTTCGCGAGCTCCATTCACCCTGCCTCCTAGGCTTCTACCTTTATGCCGAAAGGTTGGTACCCACCGGTCCAAGCTTCGTCCCGATGCCATCGCCTCAGCCTCCAGAACTCGTCGACGTCATCCATCGCTCAAGTTTTAGCTTGGAGACCTGCCCGAGCGATGGCGTGCAGACACATGTCATGGACTGCCGAAATGGCAAAGTCCTAACCTTGCGCAATAATGGAGATAGAAGCAGATTGGCATATCAGGTGCACACCCCATTGTGCTCCGGCAAAGCCGTGGAAATTGTCGAACCATTCCCAGTCTGGCAACTCTCGTGCGGTAGTTTCAACGGAATCCTCTTCAAAGAAGAACTAGCAGGAAACAGGGCTTTGGTCCAAGCAGGGCAAGACCATTAATCCCGGTTCACTCACGAACCGGGACCCATGGGGGCATAGGTCCCGGTTCGTGACCAGGGGGCCGGCCGGGCCTTGTGGGGCATTGGTCCCGGTTCGTCTGGCCCCTTTAGTCCCGGTTCCAGACACGAACTGGGACCAATGGGCCTCGCCCCTGTCCCACCACTATTGGTCCCAATTGGTGGCTTGAACAAAGACCAAATGTTGTCCTTCAGTCCCGGTTCCAGCCACGAACCGGGACCAATGAGATGCCTATATATACCCCTTGCCCGCGAGCAGAGCAGTGAAGTGCTCTTTTTTTGGGAGAGGTGTGTTGTGCTCTAGCTCACACTACTAGGGAAAAGCCTATACACAGGATATTACCAGCAGCGCGTTCTAAAATAAGGCGTTGCTGCAGTATAACAGTAGCATGCTCTAGCAGAACGAACTTCTGAAATAAAAGTAGTAGTAGTGCGCCTCCACTAAGCCGCGCTACTACTATAATTCCCACGACCTCGCCGCGAAGCTAGTTATAGCAGCAGTGCTTTAAATCGAAGTGCACTACTTCTAGGTAGCTTAGCAGCAGCGCCTTTACCTATAGCGCACTACTGCTAAAACTAGCTATCTCCCACCACCCACGCTCTCCTCTACCCGATTCACACTCACACTCACACTCACTCCATCTCTCACCAGCTAGCAGCAACGCCTTTACCTATAGCGCGCTACTGCTAAAACTAGCTATCTCCCACCACCCACGCTCTCCTCTATCCGATTCACACTCACACTCACACTCACTCCATCTCCCCCTCAACCGCCTGCGCCGGTCCTCCCCCACCGGCCGCCGTCGCCTACCCCTCTTCCCTCTACGCCGCCGTCACCTCCTCCTACTCGCTGGACTCGGTACCGCCCTCCTCCTCTATCCTCCCTCGACTCGCCGCCGGCCGGCCCCTCCTCGCTCCGCCCTTCCTCCTTTGTCCTAGTCTCTCCTCCCTCCTCCAGTCGCACCTCCTCTCCCTCCTCCCTCCTCCACCCACAACCCCTCCTCCCTGCTACATTTTGATTTAGTAGGCTAGTTCACATGCAACATTTTGATTTAGTTCATATGATTTAGTTGATTTAGTAGGCTAGTTGATTTAGGGTCAGTTTTTTTGCTGGTTTTTTCGGGCTTCCAGAATAAGCTGCCCCCTACCCAGTTTATTCTAGAAGCCGAACCAATTTTTTCTTTTAAAAGCCTACTAGTCAAGTCTTAACTATTAGACTTCTAAAATAATAATTTTGATTGGGCTTCTAGAATAAGTTGGGTAGGGGTAGCTTATTTCAGCTTATTCTAAAAGCTAGCAAAAGAACTAGCCCTTAGTTGATTTAGAACATTTTGATTTAGTTGATTTAGTACGCAAGTTGATTTAGTAGGCTAGTTGATTTAGTTGATTTATAGAATATTTTGATGTAGTTGATTTAGTAGGCAAGTTGATTTAATAGGCTAGTTGATTTAGTTGATTTATAGAACATTTTGATTTGTTGATTTAGTAGGCAAGTTGATTTAATAGGCTAGTTGATTTAGTTGATTTATAGAACATTTTGATTTAACAACTATTTTTCTTTCCTGTGAAGTGGATCGTTAATCTTTGCTCATATTGCTTTAGGAAAATGGCGCCAGCACCACCACCACCTTGTCGATTGTGCAAGTCATGGTGCGCCAGCAGCCTTGCAACCGGCAAGCTGTTCGACATCTACTTCCAGCCGAGTTTTCATCATGTGGCATAAGAAATTATATGAAATGTAACAACTATTTTATTTTTAGTGTTGGCATTACTCCATTGTGTCATTTTGTTTTTTTACATAGATCTTTCCATGCAATGTGAGGTTGAAATTCAACAAGCTGACAGGAGACACTGTGACATTTGAGGCTCCTAGGGGGCCGTACACTATGGAGGTCAAGAAAGGACGCAATATGTCACAAATTGGAGGAGATGGATGGGCCCATTTCCTCGCCCGCATGCGTCTTACTGGTGGTGAGTTGATCAGCTTCTCCTTCAGAGCAGAAAGACCAACGCCGGCTGTCATTTATATCAACCTAGTGGAAGATGATGAAGATGACGAAGATGATGAAGATAATGAGGACCCACTCAATGAAGATGATGAGGACCCACTTCATGAAACCATCATAGCTCAAAGAATGAGGCTCATAGCTCAAAGAATGAGGCTGAGCGAGGAGGAGGTGTGCAACCTATGGGACATAATTCCGCCACGTGCTGACTTTGTCGGGGTGCCATTCATGACCCGCCTGACAAGTACCATGGTCGATCGACATGATATGGTATGTTATACTTACAAATGCAAATTATCCAATGATATGCTTATTAGTGTAGAGTCCAATGATACGTTGTGTGGAATCTAGTCGATGATATGCTTTAGTGTAGAGTTTGATCACATGCTTATTAGTGTAGAATCTAAGGAACTATTAATAGTGTAGATAATCCATATATACCTATTTGCAAGAGTATGTGCGAGGCTATTTATTAATTGATATGTTTTTATTATTCAGAAATTGGCAAAGAGCCTATCTGTGAGTTATGGTATCGAGCCTGATGAAGAGGCTCGGCTGGACTATGCCTTACCGCAAGGGGCTCCGTCACAATATGTACTTACCGCGTGGACACGGATGGTCGCACACACTTAAACTCGGTTGGGTGAAAGAGATTCCTCGATGGCAAGAATCTTCGTGTTGGACAGGCCATCCTAATTACTATCAGGAACACCCACCGCCCAGGCTTGAGGATGATGATCGTCTTCGATATCATCTAGAACTACATATGTGTGTGTGGCTATATCATCTAGAACTACATATGATGATCGTCGTCGGTATCATCTAGAACTACATATGATGATCGTCGTCGATATCATCTAGAACTACATATGATGATCATCGTCGATATGACCTTGTACTGCTTGAGGATGCGTGTTGACTATACATGAAATTGTTATCTAGTACTCCCTTCGTTCCAAATTACTCGTCGTGGTTTGAACTAAAACCATGACAAGTAATTTGGAACGGAGGGAGTACTACCTAGTACCTATAATGCTTTATGAAATTGATATCTAGTAGTACCTAGTATCTGGAAATTGCAGTTTATTGAAACCGAAATGGGGTAGGAAGCGGGGGGAAATGATGAAAGATATAGCAGTAGCGAGGGGCTAGGAAATCGCTACAGCTAACTAATAGTAGCACATTCCAGAAAAGCGCTGCTGATATAGTCAACAGTAGTAGCGCGGGTGCGCGGCGCGCTACTACTAATAGTTAGCTGTAGCGCCGTAGTAGTAGTAGTAGACTACCCGCGCTGCTGCTAGCCTCAAAACCCGCGCTACTACTAGGGAAGGTTTTCCCTAGTAGTGTCACCTCCTATGAACAGGAGGTGTTCGATGAAATGCCCGAGCCACACTTAAGCTTTCTCCTCTCGAAACTCCTTGTCCAAGGTCCATTTTCCTCAATATTTGTCTAGGTTAGGTGCTACCTCTTGAGCATGCGTTGGTTTTCCCTTGAAGAGGAAAGGGTGATGTATCAAAGTAGTGTAAGTATTTCCCTCAGTTTTTTTAGAACCAAGGTATCAATCCAGTAGGAGATGACACACAAGTCATCTAGTACCTGCACAAACAATCAAGAACCTTGCAACCAACGCGATAAAGGGGTTGTCAATCCCTTCACGGCCAATCACAAAAGTGAGATCTGATAGAGACAGTAAAGTAAATATTTTTGGTATTTTTGTTGTATAGATTGGAAAGTAAAGATTGCAATAAAAAGGAACGGTGATAGAAATTGGCAAGTTGATTCAATATAATGGAAAAGAGACCCGGGGACCATAGGTTTCACTAGTGGTTTCTCTCAAGATAGCATGATTTACGGTGGGTGAACAAATTACTGTCGAGCAATTGATAGAAAAGAGCATAATTATGATGACATCTAAGGCAATGATCATGAACTTAGGCATCATGTCCGTGTCAAGTAGACCGAAATGATTCTACATCTACTACTATTACTCCACACATCGACCACTATCCAACATGCATCTAGAGTATTAAGTTCATAAGAACGGAGCAACGCATTAAGCAAGATGACATGATGTAGAGGGATAAACTCAAGCAATATGATATAAACCCCATCTTTTTATCCTCGATGGCAACAATACAATACGTGCCTTGCTGCCCTAATGTCACTGGGAAAGGACACCGCAAGATTGAACCCAAAGCTAAGCACTTCTCCCATTGCAAGAAAGATCAATCTAGTAGGCCAAACTAAACCGATAATTCTAAGAGACTTACAAAGATATAAAATCATGCATATAAGAATTCAGAGAATAACCAAATAATATTCATAGATAATCAAGTTCATAAATCCACAATTCATTGGATCTCGGCAAACACACCGCAAAAGAGTTACATCGAATAGATCTCCAAGAACATCGAGGATAACTTTGTATTGAGAATCAAAGAGAGAGAAAGAGAAGAAGCAATCTAGCTAATAACTATGGACCCAAAGGTCTGTGGTAAACTACTCACGCTTAAACGGAGAGGCAATGATGTTGATGTAGAAGCCCTCCATGATCGATTCCCCCTTCGGCAGATCACCGGCAAAGTCCCCAAGATGGGATCTCACGGGTACAGAAGGTTGCGGCGGTTGAAAAGTGTTTTCGTGGCTCTCCCTGATGTTTCTAGGGTATAAGAGTATATATAGGCGAAAGAAGTACGTCGGTGGAGCTACGAGGGGCCCACGAGGATGGGGGCGCGCCTACCCCCCTGGGCGCGCCCTCCTGCCTCGTGGCCTCCTTGTAGAGTCCCAGACTTCAACTCCAAGTCTTTCGGATTTCTTTTGGTCCAAGAAAGATCCTCGCGAAGGTTTCATTCCGTTTGGACTCCATTTGATATTCCTTTTCTGTAAAACACTAAAATAGGCAAAAAGACATAAACTGGCACTGGGCCTCCTGTTAATAGGCTAGTCCCAAAAATAATAGAAAAGAGCATATTAAAGCCCATTAAACATCAAAACAGATAATATAATAGCATGGAACAATCAAAAATTATAGATATGTTGGAGACGTATCAAGCATCCCCAAGCTTAATTCCTGCTCGTCCTCGAGTAGGTAAATGATAAAGATAGAATTTTTGATGTGGAATGCTACCTAACATAATTATCAATGTAATTTTCTTTATTGCCGCATGAATGTTCAGATCCGAATGATTCAAGACAAAAGTTTACTATTGACATAAAAATAATAATACTTCAAGCATACTAACAAAGTAATTATGTCTTCTCAAAATAACATGGCCAAAGAAAGTTTATCCCTACAAAATCATATAGTTTGGCTATGCTCCATCTTCATCACACAAAATGTTCAAATCATGCACATCCCCGGTTTTAGCCAAGCAATTGTTTCATACTTTAGTATTCTCAAACTTTTTCAACTTTCATGCAATACATGAGCGTGAGCCATGGACATAGCACTATTGGTGGAATAGAATGGTGGTTGTGGAGAAGACAAAAAGGAGGAAGATGGTCTCACATCAACTAGGCGTATCAACGGGCTATGGAGATGCCCATCAATAGATATCAATGTGAGTGAGTAGGGATTGCCATGCAACGGATGCACTAGAGCTATAAATGTATGAAAGCTCAACAAAAGTAACTAAGTGGGTGTGCATCCAACTTGCTTGCTCACGAAGACCTAGGGCATTTTGAGGAAGCCCATTATTGGAATATACAAGCCAAGTTCTATAACGAAATTCCCACTAGTATATGAAAGTGACAAAATAAGAGACTATCTATTATGAAGATCATGATGCTACTTTGAAGCACAAGTGTGGAAAAAGGATAGTAGCATTATCCCTTCTCTCTTTTTCTCTCTCTTCTCTTTTTTTTGCTTCTTTGGCCTCTCTTTTTTTCATTGGCTTCTTTGGCCTCTCTTTTTTTAAATTTCCTCACATGGGACAATGCTCTAATAATGATGCTCATCACACTTATATTTATTTACAACTCAAGGATTACAACTCGATACTTAGAACAAAATATGACTCTATATGAATGCCTCCGGCGGTGTACCGGGATGTGCAAGGAATCAAGAGTGACATGTATGAAAAAATTATGAATGGTGGCTTTGCCACAAATACGATGTCAACTACATGATCATGCAAGGCAATATGACAATGATGGAGCGTGTCATAATAAACGGAACAGTGGAAAGTTGCATGGCAATATATCTCGGAATGGCTATGTTAATGCCATAATAGGTAGGTATGGTGGCTGTTTTGAGGAAGGTAAATGGTGGGTTTATGGTACCAGCGAAAGTTGCGTGGTACTATAATTCATGGACTCAACATTAGTCATAAAGAACTCACATACTTATTGCAAAAATCTATAAGTCATCAAAACCAAGCACTACGCGCATGCTCCTAGGGGAAGGGTTGGTAGGAGTTAACCATCGTGCGATCTCGACCTCCACACATAAGGAAGACAATCAAAGAAACACCTCATGGTTCAAATTTGTTACACAACGTTTACCATACGTGCATGCTACGGGATTTGCAAATCAACACAAGTATTTCTCAAATCCACAATTATCCTACTAGCATGACTCTAATATCACCATCCTCATATCTCAAAACAATCATCAAAAATCAAACTTCTCATAGTATTCAACGCATTTTTTATGAAAGTTTTTATTATACCCATCTTGGATGCCCATCATATTAGGACTAGTTTTATAACCAAAGCAAATTACCATGTTGTTCTAAAGGACTCTCAAAATAATATAAGTGAAGCATGAGAGATCAATAATTTCTATAAAATAAAACCACCACCGTGCTCTAAAAAGATATAAGCGAAGCACTAGAGCAATATTGTCTAGCTCAAAAGATATAAGTGAAGCACATAGAGTATTCTAATAAATTCTGATTCATGCGCGTCTCTCCCAAAAGGTGTGTACAGCAAGGATGATTGTGGTAAACTAAAAAGCAAAGACTCATATCATACAAGACGCTCCAAGCAAAACACATATCATGTGGTGAATAAAAATATAGCTCCAAGTAAAGTTACCGATAGACAAAGAGGAAAGAGGGGATGCCTTACGGGGCATCCCCAAGCTTAGGCTTTTGGTTGTCCTTGAATTATCTTGTGGTGCCATGGGCATCCCCAAGCTTAGGCTCTTGCCACTCCTTATTCCATAGTCCATAAAAGCTTTACCTAAAACTTGAAAACTTCACAACACAAAACTCAACAGGAAATCTCATGAGCTCCGTTAGTGGAAGAAAGAAAAAATCACCACTTAAGGTACTGTAATGAAATCATTCTTTATTTATATTGGTGTTAAACCTACTGTATTCCAACTTCTCTATGGTTCATACCCCCCGATACTAGCCATAGATTCATCAAAATAAGCAAACAACACATGATATTATGCCATAATAGGTAGGTATGGTGGCTGTTTTGAGCAAGGTGTATGGTACCGGCGAAAGTTGCGCGACACAAGAGAGGCTAGCAATGGTGGAAGGGTGAGAGTGCGTATAATCCATGGACTCAACATTAGTCATAAAGAACTCATATACTTATTGCAAAAATCTACAAGTTATTGAAACAAAGTACTACGCCCATGCTCCTAGGGGGGTAGATTGGTAGGAAAAGACCATCGCTCATCCCCGATTGCCACTCATAAGGAATACAATCAATAAATAAATCATGCTCCAACTTCATCACATAACGGTTCACCACACTACAAAAAAATACACTTCCGTGATGATACGTGTTTGTCACAGTAGGTCGCGTTTTTTGTCATGCATGTACATCCATGACAAATTTATGACAGAATCAAGATAGTCATACCTGTGCTGTCATAGAAGTGTTCCATGACATTACCAAAATTATCATCACGGAAGTGTCCACTTCCATGATGATAAATCGCGCGTCACAGAAGTGCTTTTGTCAAGGGTGACCGACACGTGGCATCCACCGTAACGGAACGCCGTTAAGCTATCGGGTCGGGTTTTGGATCCGATAACCCGTTAACAGCCCCGACCAATGGGGATTTTCCACGTGTAAAATCATCATTGGCTGGAGGAGACACGTGTCAGGTCCGCGCTAGCATAGGTGTCACTCATCCAATGGGCGAGACGCGCCTATGATATGTTGACACGTGGACCGGCCCAACTAAAGGCCCACAAGATTTTGCGGACCATAATGGGCCGGCCCAGCTAAAGGCCCACGAGATTTTGCGGGCCATAATGGGCTGGTCCAGCTAACGACCCACAAGATTTCGCGGGCCATAATGGCCCGGCCCAGGTAAAGGCCCACAAGATTTTTGTTTGCCATAATGGGCCGGACTAGGTAAAGACCCAGAAGATTCTTGCGGATCATAATGGGCCGGCCCGGCTAAAGGCCCATGAGATTTCACCGACATTAACGGGCCGGCCCAGCTGTAGGCCCACAAGAATTTGAGGGCCCTAGTAGGCCGGCCCATTAACTGGCTGCCATGTTTTGGGCCAAATGCCGGCCCATATTTGATCCGGTCGATTAATGGCCTGCCACGTTCCGGGCCTAATAGTGGCCCATATGAGATCCGGCCCGTTAAAAGCCTACCACGTTCTGGGCCAAATTACGGCCCAAATCAGTTACAACCCTTTAAGAGGCTATGGGCTCAATTATGGCCCATATCAGATTCGGCCCGTCAACTGGACACTATGCTTTTGGGCCCACTTGCTAGAGGCCCACTTAGGAATTCAGCCTGACATTAGTTTTGGCCTCTTAAGGACCCGTTTAACATTTCGGCCCTATATTAATTTCGGCCTGTTAAATGCCCGTCATATAGTTGGGCCTAACTACGGCCCAGTTTGCATCCGGCCTACTCGCAACCGATATCTGATTGGGCCAAACAAGGACCGAGACAATTTTGACCTGTTAAAATCCCGTGATTTGATTGGCACAATCATGGGCCGGGGTTCATTTCGGGCTGCTGCCGGCCCGTTAGCTGTTCGGCACGTTTTAGGCCCAACCTACATCGTGATTGCATGACGGCCCAATTATGTACCGTAATTTTACGGTTTGGCCGGTTTACTGTGAAGACAGTAAAATAACTGCAGCATCGTGAATAAGAGAAAACCTAGACTATACAATAAAGAAATTACAGCATATTACATCCACTGGGCATCAAAGTTTGCCACTATGATAATAAAGCACAAGCAGACATCAGATTACATACACTGGGCATCAAAGATCGCCACCAGTGCAAATAAACACGCTGAGAAAATAATATATAAAATCGACAACACTTCAATAGAGTTCAAGAAAGGTTAGCCCTGCTGGGGAGCTGCAGCGCAAGCAGCTGAGCAAGATGATGAGACTCCGCTTGTTCAACACTTAAATCTTCCTCACTCTGAAAGATAAACAAGCAGACAGATGACAGGTTTTGCACATAAAAGTATCAGTGCTGACAATTCATCACATTTCTTACTGACGAATAAAGTGACATAGTTTAAAATTGCATTAACACAATATGGTATTGTTCAGGTCAAGACATGGCAGGAAATGACATTGTGAAGGAGTTGACAGCTTCACGACACAACTGGATTACAGATCAAGAACTCATAAGTATCAATGGTTAGTGTGCTGTCAATTTATCCCATTTCAGATTGGCAAATAAAGAGACGGTTTAAATAATACTCCCTCCGTCCGGAATTACTTGTCATCAAAATGGATGTGTCTAGAACTAAAATACATCTAGATACATACATTTCAATGACAAGTATTTTCGGATGGAGGGTGTAATAGAATGATATGACATTGTTCATAGTTAAGACATTGCAGAATATGACATTGTGCTGTAGTGGGTAGGTTCACCACACCACTAGATTACGGATGAAGAACAGAAGCATACATGCAGTGCAAAAGAAGATCACTTGCTCTGTATACTTTAATTTACATGGTATGAATAAGGAACTTGGTTGTACAACTGAAAACTTAAATTGAGAAAGGACAAACTTTTGTTTATGAACTACTCCCTCCGTTCTAAAATAGATGACCCAAATTTATACTAACTTCAGTACAAAATTGGGTCATCTATTTTGGAATGGAGGGAGTACATAATAAACTTTAAACATGCAATTGATGCAAACACCAAAAATAAACAACTGTTGCAGTCATGCCTAACCAAATATATACAACAAAGTTTGAAGGCTTGAGATGGACAAACTTA
>NC_041381.1:40820942-40844142 GCF_002162155.2 Triticum dicoccoides | reverse complement strand
AGCGATACAGGCAAAAGGTATAGCCAAGAGCAATGCACAGCTAAACTTCTTCAGTACCAACCTTATGGTAAGAGTAAATATAGATCTGATGTGTAGAAAATGGAGGGCAAAGGAAAATAAGATGCAGAGTGATGGTACATGAACAACTACCTGTCATTATAAGTACACTGATAAAGGACAACATGTACTTACAAGAACAATGCAGAGCTAAAAAAACATTGGCATTGGATACTGAAGAATTTGGAGCGAACAATTGATAAGCAAGCTATCATGCATACTGCTGTCACATAATGAACCAGGTATGTATGCAAGTACAGTGATACAGGACAACAGGTACTAACAAGAGCAAAGCAGCGGGCAGCATATTTGCGATATCCCATCGTTCTTTTCAAACCGGAATTCTTCTTCGAGCAGATTTCCTGCAAACAAGATCTGTAAGGCACATGCGGAAAAGTAGAAGTTCAAATTGTCATGTGATTTCATAGACAGTACCTCATCCTGGGAACGAGACTAGTGCATAACAATGTTTTTCCATTCAATGTCTTCTAAATTTAGCACAGGAGACTTCACCGGAAATTCGTTTATAGATTTGCCACCAAAGTGTGATTTCCTCAAGTAACACCGATACTGCTGCAATGCTTCCTTGAAAAGCACAAGCAAGGTTTCCTCGTCATGTCTATCCAGATTGAACCTCGCCTAGTTACAACAATGTAATGTAAATCATTGATGTGTTCAATCAGCAGAAAACAGGAAAATAATAACCATGAATAATAGCACTTACACGTAAGTTGGACAGGAAGATGTGAAAATGGTGTTTGTCTTCACAATAATCTTCCCATGATGGGAATATATGCACGTAGTCCCTAAAAACATTGAAAGCATTGTTTTTTAAACTGGGAATAAATGGAATGGGGTTCCAATCTGCAGGAATTGGCCGTCTCTGCAGTTGGGATAGGTCTTCGGCTGGTGGACTTGCTATACTTTTTGCTGGAGTGGGATTTTTCTGTGATACAGCTGGTGCTATGGCAAATGAAATCGGTATACCTTTTGCTGGAGTGCAGGTCCTGTGTGGTGGGGCTAGTGGTGTGGCCAGTGAAGTATGGGTATAGTCTGCTGGAGTCGGTCCTACGTTTTGTGTCACAGCTCTATCGAACATGGTAAAGAAGAGCAAGCAGATTTTGGATAATAAAATGTTGGTTGCATAGTGCCCACACATGATGAACCAGAGCGCATTAAGAATGCAACTCCTAGTTGTCTCTCGACCATTGGCGGTTGGACGAAGATCCTACGTCTCCTAACCCTTTTTCTTCCTCATCTGTGATTCTTCCCATACAAAACACCGCACGGGCCGCCGGCCGGACCACCGGCCCCCACCGCCTGTGTTCCTCCGCCACCCCCACCCCCCACCCGCGTCGAGTTTTCTTCGTTCGGCGAGGCCCCACAACCACCCGAGCCCCTTGGATCGCACCGGCGAACTCCGACGAGCTCTGAAAAATCGACTAACCCAATTTTGAAATTTAGTCTACTGTGATTTAACTAGTGTGGAATATAAAAGGGGAAAACCATAAGCATTGGGAGTATAGTGTTGAGCGTGCCATGGCGGATCTGAAGGTGCAAACCGGACAAAGGCAACTTCATAACCAAGACAAGAAATCAGAGTAAAGCAGTGGCGATCTATTTTCTTGCTGCGATAAATAAGTTGAGCAGGTACGAAAGAGTACCGCCTCTGGTGCGGCACCGTGTATGTATCTGGTGAGAATTTGATGGTGCTGCGGTAGCGATGGCTGTCGGCGGCGTGGAAGCAGATCTAGGAGGGTAGACGGTGGCGGCAGGGCGCGGTGGACGAGACGGTCGTAGGAGCGGCGCCGACAAGGTGGACGACGGCGGGGATGAAGCGAGAGGACGGGATGCAAGGATCCCTGTTCGAAGGCGTGGATGAGAGAGGTCGATCTCTTGTAATGGACGGCGGCGTCGGGGTATCAGCTCTAGCATGGTGGAGGAGGACGGCGGTGGATGGGGTGGCGGACAGCGGCGGACGGAGGAGGGTAGGGTGGAGAGGGTGTTTTGGCGCCCACGGAGTACGAATGGGGAAAAGGGAGGTAGAGAGGAAGGGGGGGGGGAACCATGTAGTCAGGGCGCGCTTGTCTCAAATGTGAGGAAATTTACAAACTTAGCCCCCGTTGCAAATTTCTACTACATCACAGCAACATTAGTCGGTTGGGGATAGGACGGTAATCTCGCATACACCGAATATTTGCCGACGAGAGTTTGTTTTTGGCGCCCACAGTGTATGAATATGAATCGGGGAGGGAGTCGATTTCGGCCGAGGGCACACTGTGTTTTGGCGCCCATCGTGTATGAATCCGGGTGAGAGGCGGTTACATCACGTTTGGGTGAAATTACAAACCTACCCCTATCGAAACCTATAGAAATCCAGCAGATAGGCTTTGCGCGGCAGGGATAGGCAGTAGTGATTTCCATCTCGCAGATTTTGGTTTCGGGCGATTACTGCGACTTTCCCCACTTCGTTCAAATTTTGCACAGTGCACGTTTACCGTGCCAACTCAATTCGTATCCCGTTTGTATTCTACTATTTTTTTCGGGCGGGATCCATTTTCAATTGGAATTACATTCTATATACATCATTTTTTTACATATATACTTTCAAAATCACAACAAAGAATTCTGCTCCTTTATATGTATAATATAATTTACAAATACAACGATCTCGAAATCTTAAGGTTGAATTCGAAAAAATTTAACCAAATTATGTTCTACTAAAATGTATGGATCAGTAATATCTACATATTAACTAACATAGATGTGCGTGAATTCATATGATTATGCATGTTTGATAGATCAATTTTGGTTCGAGTATGGATTACATGTATCATCATCTCAAATTCAAATATTTGAATCCCTTTTTTGTTCACCCCTTTCACGCCCATCTCTCTCGCATGCATGCTCCTCCAGGTAGCCATCACTCTCTTTTCTCCAGCTCACCCGCACGCTCACTTCATGTTTCTCCTATCCTCGCAAACATGGTCTCTCGACGTCTCCCTTGAGAAGTGTCACACTCTCCCTATCATTATACATTACACGGTTTTCATTATCTCTCACGTCTCTACTGTTCTCTTGTATCACTCGGTACCTAAGCTTTCTTTTTCACCACCACACACACAGTCTCCACTCGTCTTTCACTTTGTCTTTCTCTCTATGGGATTCTCTCACACACCCTATATGTCTCTACATATGACTCATACCACTAAAACTACTCTCTCTCTCTCTCTCCTGTAACATTTGTTGCGGTCTCCTTTTTGTCTCCATCCCAGACTGACACCGATCAGACAACCCCGACTACCGTCTCCTCTCTCTCTCTCACAAACACACACACACAACTCCTGCATCCACCCCCTTCCCGACTACCGTCTCTCTCTCTCTCACACACAAAACTCTCACTTTCGCACCCCGACTCGTATTTCTCTCACAAGCATTTATCGACTAGCTAGCCTCCAGATAGGTTTATACACCCGCACACTCATGCTTCCACCATCGCATACATGTCTCTCTCTCGCTCCTTATATCTATGTAGCTTTTTCTTCCCTTCTTGAGACACGCCCTCTCGATCGTGCACACACACACTATCGCCTCATTTTAAGCTGATACCTATCGCACACACACTACTTGTGTCTTTGTCACACATGCACTCCGTCCTCCTCCACTCTCCCTCTCTCTCTCACACACATGGGCTTTTTGCAACAACTAGCAAGATGCCATGCGTTGCACGGAACATCAAGATGCATTTGTATGAGTAGTTTATCTTGTGGGGGAAAAGGATGAACGAGGGAAGACCTTATTTGCAAATATGGAGAGGGGTGTGGGTATCTTTTTGCAAAATTGCCATAGTTTCCTTCCTATCCGTCAGATATAGATCGGACGGCCTATATTGCAGGATGGCAGGCACACGATCATCACCGACAATGCTTTTTATAAGAGTAGGGATAAAAAATAGAGTTGGTGATGATGGTGGGCCTGCCATCCTGCAATGTAGGTCGTCCGATTTATATTTGACGGATAGGAAGGAAAATATTGCAATTTACCCACACTCTTCACCACATTTGCAGATAAGGCCTTCCCTCGTTCATCCTTTTCTCCCACGAGATTTTGATGTTCCGTGCAACGCACGAGCATCTTGCTAGTAAGAGTAGAAATTAGACATATACCACTTCTCGAATCTTGAAACCAACAACATGCCTCCCTTATCTCATCAAAACCGCCAAAGGAATATATTTTGAGTGAAACATAACATATTTTTAGTGATATACGTATTTCAAAACTGGACTTTTTTCTATCAAATCGGTGAATATGTATTAATCTACTTTGATCGTGTGGCAACGCATTGGCACATTGCTAGTAGTTATTATAATTTTTTGGACACCAGACAAACGGTGGAGTACATATACAAAGAGAAGAGGCGCACGCACGCAGTCGGCCGGCCTCTCACTATCTTGCACACATGAGTGTTATGTAAAGGCGACGTTAACAAATAAACTCTAAAACCGTAGGTGCATGATTGCTGCATTCGCAGGTACCGGGTACGTGGTGGAGCACCATTGTAGGAGTTGATGGTCGGGACCACAGGTGAACGACTTGGAGCGCGGTGGCTCGCCAGTTGCCACAGACCGAGTAGCCACGTTTAAAATATCATTTTTTAGCGGGGGTTAAGAGTTCCTATTTTAAATGGCACGTTATAAGTAGTAAGTAGTTTTTAGAACGATTGGTATGGAGCAAAAATGGAATTCATAGTACTACGTACCTCCTTGGGTATGGTTGTATGGGTTTATGTTACGAGATGTTGAACCTGGTAGTTCTAGGGAAAATTCTATGGTTTAGATTTAGATGCTGGTTTTCAGTAATCGGAAGGGGAAACACTTCTTTGATTAAAAAAACTACTACCTCCATTCTGGTTTACTAGTCCCCATCATACTTTGGGTCAAAGTTTGCCCATGAATTTTACTTGTAAAATGTGAATGGAAAATGAGATTTTGTTATACCCAAACAAAAAGGACTGGAGGGAGTGATTGCTCTGACACGGACGCGACCTCTCATAGTGCAGGCATTGAACCGGCGCGCCGGCCAAGAGGGCCGCACTCGCTACAGGCCAGGCTGAGCACGCCTCCTCGCCATGTGCAACCAGCTTAAGACTGCCCCGCCTGCCTTCATTGAATCCGCGCGTGTGCCAGCAACACGTCCTTCCGCGAGCCAGCAGGCATTTTAGAACACAAAAAATGACTAAAATATAATTAATTTACGCATGGTCTTGACTTGTTGTGCTCGCACTGGTAGCAGGAACAAGTAGAGTTTTTTCTTTATTTATAACTCTCCTCACATTTTTTTGGCTTTGAAGTGAATCATGGTTGTGGACATTATGTATGAATGTGCAGATATCTATGAACATGAGTTTGATGTGGAAGTTGGACTTGGAATGTCGGGCTTGCGCGTGAACTATACCATGTCCAATGCTTCATCTGTTATTGTTTGGAAAGTAATTGTTGTTATTACATGACCCGAAAAGAAAACATTTTGTGCCACATCAGTAGATGCACAGACATCACAACAGGCATGCCGACTGGATAAACATTTGAACCTAGCTATTATGAAGGAAATTTTATATTGACAACTGAGGGAGTCCTGGATTAGGGGGTGTCCGGATAGCCGAACTATCACCTTTGGCCGGACTCCTGGACTATGAAGATACAAGATTGAAGACTTCATCCCGTGTCCGGATGGGACTTTCCTTGGCGTGGAAGGCAAGCTTGGCGATACAGATATGTAGATCTCCTACCATTGTAACCGACTCTGTGTAACCCTAACCCTCTTTGGTGCCTATATAAACCGGAGGGTTTTAGTCCGTAGGACGAACAACAATCATACCATAGGCTAGCTTCTAGGGTTTAGCCTCTCTGATCTCGTGGTAGATCTACTCTTGTACTACCCATATCATCAATATTAATCAAGCAGGAGTAGGGTTTTACCTCCATCGAGAGGGCCCGAACCTGGGTAAAAACATCGTGTCCCTTGTCTCCTGTTACCATCCGCCTAGACGCACAGTTCGGGACCCCCTACCTGAGATCCGCCGGTTTTGACACCGACACTGGTGCTTTCATTGAGAGTTCCTCTGTGTCGTCATCTTTAGGCCCGATGGCTCCTCCGATCATCAACAATGATGCGGTCCAGGGTGAGACTTTTCTCCCCGGACAGATCTTCGTATTCGGCGGCTTTGCACTGCTGGCCAATTCGCTTGGCCATCTGGAGCATATTGAAAGCTACGCTCCTGGCCATCAGGTCAGATTTGGAAAGTTTGAACTATACGGCTGACGTCCGCAGAGACTTGATCCTCGACGGGTTCGAGCCACAGCCAAGTGCGCCGCACTGTCACGATGGGCATGATCTAGCTCTGCCGCCGGACAGTGCCGTGGAGGCCGCACAAGTGTCCGCTCCAACCCTTAGCTCGGAGCCGACTGCACCAATCAAGGACGGGTGGCTGGACACCGCCTCGGGGGCTGCTATCTCTACGGCGATTGAGCCGAACACCAACCCTGTCCTTTGCGAAGGTTGTGACTCCAAGGTGTCGGACTCCTCTCCGGACTCCGAACCTTCCGCGCCCCTGCCTATCGAATCCGATTGGGCGCCGATCATGGAGTTCACTGCCGCGGACATCTTTTAGCACTCGCCCTTTGGCGACATCCTGAATTCGCTAAAGTCTCTCTCTTTATCAGGAGAGCCCTGGCCGGATTATGGTTAGGAAGGTTGGGATGCGGACGATGAAGAAATTCAAAGCCCACTGTCGTGGATTTGTCACGGCAGATGTCCTAGTGAAAGGACTTAGTCGTGGAGCCATCGCCACGGGTTTACTTGAAGGGGTTAAAGCGGACACAAAGACACGAGGGGTTTATACTAGTTCGGCCCCTTCGATGAAGGTAAAAGCCTACGTCTAGTTGTGATGGAATTGATGTGGTCTCGATGGCTAGGGAGCAAACAAGCTTCGCCTAGGCTCGAGTTGTTGTCGTCCCTGAACCGCCGCCGGGTCGTCCCCTTATATACACGGGTGACGCCCGTCGGTCCATAGAGTCCCAACCGGTTCATATTCGTATCCCGGTTGGTATCTCTCTATTCCTAACTTACAATACAAGTTATACATCAGGTCGGTTTACGGCTACAAATTCTAAACCGACTATAGGCCTTGGGCTTTCACCTGCTTATACCACTATGAAGTTAACCCGGCCCAAGTAGGCCGGTTTACGCCTAGTGGCAATATCCCCAACATTAGGCCCCAGATTGATTTGAACTGGTTCATGTCAATCCTTCACAAAATCTTGTGTCTTGGACATCTTCTGGAAATTGGTAAACCGCCATGTTGTCATCATTTCTGGTTGTTGTAAACCGGCATATGACGTCATCATGAATTTTGTCATTTATAACGCCCTCTTTTAACGGCAGCTCCTGGATCCGCGCGCTTGACCTAACTCTGTTGCCTTATAAATAAGACCGAATGTTCATCTCCTTTATTTTCCCCTCATCTCTTCTTCTTTGTCTTCCTCACGTCGCCAGCCTTGGAGCTCTGCCGCCACCGTCGACCTCTGCTTCGTCTTGGGCCGCTGCATCAACCTGAGCGCACCAGAGCACTGCGGTATCGTTCCGCATCTTCTCCGTTCCCAGTAAGTTTTCTCCTCTTCTTGACCTAGATCTGTTCTTAGGGTTCCATGTTCATGCTGTGTTCGTCACTTGCTCATACTTGTATTCCGATTCTTGGATGAATCTGTAAACTCCCGCTGTGTTTAGTAGTAATCTTTAGGCATCCGCCTGTTATTTCTTATCTAAGCCCATAGATCTCACGCACATACCCGCTCAATGGTTCACTTCCGTTCTGCCTCACTCTTCGGAATATTTTCTGTTTTTTGTGAGCTCGCTGTAGATCCGTGGCTGAAATAAGATCTTTGTGAAACCTGTTTCTGTATACCTAGTTGTCCATAGCTTCAATTTCTTCCGATGCTTGGGTCAGGCGGTTTAACTTATCATAGAAAAAAGTTACTAAACCGGTGTATACCATTAGTCCCCTGGTTGAACCACCAGAATCCACATGATGCCGCATTGTGGAAGACCGGTTCATCATAGTTTAGATCAACACCTTCTTTTACCCATCGTGTTCTTGAACCGGATCATCTATTTCTTGTAGATCTCACCATGGCCAAACAAGTGTATGAGTGCAATTGGGTTCCTTCTCGCATCACGGATTCACAGTTGGACGATCTAGTCTTGATCGGCGCTTTGGATAATAAAGATACGATCCACTAGAGGGTTCCTGGAGATGAATGTCCTCCCACGCCCCAGGAAGGAGAGGTCGTGGTCTTCGCAGATCATATGGCCCGGGGCTTTAAACCGCCCGGCTCTAAATTTTATCGGGATGTGTTAGCCAACTTTCAACTCCGTCCACAGGATATTGGCCCCAACTCCGTCACCAATCTATGTCACTTTCAAGTACTTTCTGAGGCATACCTTCAAGATGAGCCTTCAGTCGAGTTATTTAGAGATCTCTTTCATCTGAACCGCCGTACCGAATTCACCGACGGCCCTAATACCGAACTGGGCAGTATGGCCATTCAGAAGAGGAAGGAAATCACCTATCCCCACGTCAAACTCCATACTCACCCCAAGGAGTGGAACGCAACTTGGTTTTATTGCAAGGATACCTCCCCTGACAATGAAAATCCCTTGCCTGGCTTCCGTCCGGAATGGCTCAGCAACACTCACCCTTTTCCACAAAGGCTAAGCGCCAAGGAGAGAATTAAATATGCTCCTCAACTGTCCAAGCTCCGGGCCTTCATGGCCAATGGTTTAACAGGAATAGACCTTGCACGCTGCTGGATATCATGGAGCATTCTGCCTCTAAGCCGGCGCCCCGGTTTGATGTGCACATACACTGGCAGCGTTGATGACCCACTCCGACATATCAAAATTCAAATCTCCGACGACGAAGTCACCGCATCTGTAAAGAAGATGTTGAATGAACCGGAGCACCTCTGTGCCCAAACCGGTCTGCTTCCTTACTGCACCACCAACGAACCGCCAGCGGTAAGATTTTAATTGTTCTATTATTGAACCTGTTACTGCTTTATCTGCCTGAGCTTTAATTATTGCTGACTCAGAGTGATAATCCGTTTTGGAGCAAGAAGCTTTCGCAAGACAAAATGGAGAAGGCCGGACGGCCAACCCGGCCCAAGACCAAGGTTATCAAGAAACCAGCTCATAAGAGAAAAACCACCGCTTCATCTGACCCAGCCATTGATGATGATGTGGGTAATCCGGATCTTGAGGTAGAACTTGATTCACTTGGCTTGCTTTTTACACGCCTTATTGATGATGATGCTTGTCAGGATGACGCTGAAGCCAGCAATGCGGGTTTCGTTGAGGTAACCATTCTCTCTTCCGATTCAGAAATCTTGCCTTTGCCAAAATTTCGCCGGGCAAACCGGAAAGTTAAATTTTCTCATCCTCTTGCTTATCTGGATTCCCAATTTCTTATGAAGACCCAGCAACACAAAGCTCGCCGCACAACCCGGCACAGTGGCCAGGTAGTTACCTCTGCCGGTTTACCAAACAGTCCGGTTCGAAAACGCCGCTCCGAGGTCTCCGACCTTTTTATTGATTTAAATCGTAAAGCAGGTTTCTTCCGTCAACCTCTTAATCCATCCGACTCCGATTATCAGGTCACTTCTCATTCATCGTCTGGTGAATCGTCAGCCACTCAGCTACCACCTTTGAAAACAGTTGCTGGGTAAGTTAAACTGAACATATGCTTCCAGTATACCGCATAATGGCTTATGCTTTTCCTTGACTTTTTGTTTTTCTTTCAGGGCTAAACCGAAACCAAGCAAGAAGGCCCTCCTGGATAAAGCGGCTGAAGAAGATGTGGCCCCAGAACATGACCAAGCGCTGGATCGTGAAATGTTTACTTCTAAAGATATCCCCAATGATCCTCCTTTGCAAGACGACGTTATTCCCGAAGAAGGGCTTGTTAATACTCCAGCCCCTGCCGATCCGCCTGCCAGCTCCATCCAGATTGAGAAATCCCACACTCCTGCTGACCAAACGGCCGCACCAACACAAACTGGCGAGTCCAAAGATGATGATGCTGTGATTACCGGTGTGGGCCGCTCTGAACCCGGGAATCCTGTCACCCTTACCAAGCATACCATCAAAGAGGATTTTTCCGCTTTGAACAAAGGAAAATGGGATGTTGAGCTAGAGACATATGCTGCTCTGAGTGCCCAAGATCTTCACTCCGGCTATTTAAACCGGCTTTACACTAGCCGTGACTGTGAAGCTGGCCTGGTCAAAATGATGAGGGATAAATTTGAGGTAACTTACTTCTTTCCTTGCTGCCATTACCTCCATCCTTCTAGCCCCCAAGGGATGGTTTGTAATGTTGGTCAAACCGGGACTTGATCCTAAACATTCTTGAAACCGATCGGTATAGCCCGCAAGAACCGGTCTAACTTAGCATAAGTAAACCGGGGCTCCAATAGAGAACTGTCCTTAGAACATAACTTGATCAAATAGCCATTAGCCCCCAAGTGCCAAGTTGAATACTTGTATTGAGCTTGGGACTTTGTGATCGAGTAATATATAAAAATTGTAGGTGCATTAGCCCCCAAGTGTCAGGCATATAACTTTGTTATGTGGTTGATACTTCAACTCCTTGGATCGCCTGTGCAAAGCTTAAATGCTATCTGTGTGCAGGCTGAGGTGAAAATCAAGGAGGACCGAGTTGCCGATTTGCAGGAGGCCTTGAAAACCCAGCAGGCTGAAACAGATAAGGCAAAACAAGAATTAACCAGCGCTTTGAGCACTGCTGAACGGCTGAAAGAAGGCTTCAAGAAAGAGTGGGCTGACTGGGCCACTGAGAAGGCCGGTTTAACCAAAAGAGCGGAAAATGCTGAAGCTGGCCTTAAACCGGTGGTGGATGAACTGACGGCCGTACAGCGGCAAATACACTCCATGACTGCTGCAATCTTTGGTAAGCTCCTTGTAACTTCTGTGATAATTTGAACCTGCTGTAGCGTAAATCCGGTTTGAGACCATTCCGATCTTGTTGTAGACACACGTATTGGGCACTTAGGAAATGATGTGCGGAAGAAATTGAAAGCTGCCTGCACCTTGGTGGAACAATTATATACCGGAGCCCAACGGATCATCACCACAGCTTCTCACAACAACCCGGCACCCTCTTTAATCCAGGACACTCTTAGCAAGTTGTCAATGCTTCCAGCCCGGATTGAGGAGCTGAAAAAATCCGCTGCCCGAACCGGAGCCATCAATGCCTTAATCCGGGCAAAGGCATGGGTACCAGATTTTGATCCTGTGGAAGCAGCTCAACGCTATCCCAGCCTGAAAGAAGATGGCTCTGAATTCAACGAAGAGGATTTAAGGGCAATAAACCGTGCAGTGCGCCCTCTGGCTTGCCAGCTAGCTGAAGAGGCAGATTTGACGCATTATCAAGCGCAATATAACGAGCAAAACAAGCGAGTGCCTGCCCCAACTGTTGAAGCGGAGAATCTGATCCCTCCAATCCGTAAGCACACTTATGCCCCTGATATTGAACCGTCTTCCCTAATCCATGAAGAGGCTGTTTTCCAAGCTTTAATGGGAATCGACTGGACCACTGTTGATTTCCAGCCAATGGGTAGAGACGAGGAAGCTGAAGCGGCGGAGGATGAGGAGCAGGCTTGAACCAGAAACTGGTTTGGAAAGCTGTTTGTGACATCTTCCGAAAAGAACAATGATCTTATTTGGGTACAGTGCTGCCCTGTAATAGGATAGTTAATGCTTCTAACTAGAATATGCCTTCGTGCATAAGTACTGAAGCTTTCGTTTGAAGAACTCCAATTCATATTTCCTGCAATCAGAAAAATTTGAACTTCGGTGGCAGTTATACCGCCAGCCGGTTTATGATCCTGATATGTGTATCAGTAATATAACAAATATATGATACATAAATACCTGCCATATTTGGGTATGAAGCTGGCTTAGCCAAGCCTAAAGCGGCGGTTTTATAAACCATTACCGTCGAAAGAAAAAAAGGTGGGAGAAAATAGCTCCCCTATAAATCGTACTGAATCAATACGAGCCTCCTTGTTACTCCATGATGTTAACAGGAAAAAGGTAAACCGGGAATACTCCTCCGGTTTAAAGGGGAATCAAACCCATCGGCTGAATCGGAAAAAAGGTGTTTGTCGACATAAAAGAAATCCGACAAAAACAAAAAAAAAACAAACCATGAAAATAACATGGAAGCAAAGGCAATGATAAAAAACCATTTGCAAAAATATGCTATACTGAGCTGATCAGATGGTATTACCATGGTCGGACAGGATCAAGGCCCCCAATAGGAGTGACAATGATTCAAGTCAGCCAGGTCCCCAAATGATTCGTGGCATATATGCCAGATCAAGAGGCGTGGCAATGGTTCGGGTTCGACCATGCCCCCAAGTGATTTTGTGGACTTAGGCCGACCAAGAGGCGTGACTGGTTCAGACTTGACCATGTCCCCAAATGATCTGGTGGCTGTCGCCTATCAAAGGGTGTCGCGTTGGTTCAGACACGACCAAGGCCCCCAGTGATATATAAAAAATAAATGTCAAGGGGTAAACCGGAGGCCGCTTTAAACAGAACCACTCCGTGTAACCTCGCATGATGAGAAAGACAGAGACCCCGCTTTAGCTGAGGCTCCAGTTTTATTATATCAAATATATGCACTGTCATGATATGTACATAGATAGAGCCGATGGCTCAAGTGTAGTAAGGCCGAAGGTGAGCTATATTCCACGGCCTGTTGGTCTCCTCGTCTGATGTACGTGAGTCTTTATGCTCTCGAATATCAATCAGATAATACGACCCGTTGTGCAGATTCTTGCTGACCACGAAAGGTCCCTCCCAAGGTGGGGATAACTTGTGCATATCTGTTTGGTCTTGGATGAGCCGAAGCACCAAATCTCCTTCTTGAAAAGTTCTGGTTCTAACCCGGCGACTGTGATAGCGGCGAAGATCTTGTTGGTAAATTGCCGAACGGGCACCTGCTACATAACATCCTCGTCCAATAGGTCCAAAGCGTCTTGCCGGGCTGTCTCATTGTCCGCTTCGACATAAGCTGCCACGCGAGGTGAATCATGCCGGATATCACTAGGGAGAACTGCCTCCGCTCCGTAGACCATAAAAAATGGCGTGTATCCTGTGGATCGGTTTGGCGTAGTATTGATACTCCATAGCACAGATGGTAGCTCTTCAACCCAACATCCTGGTGTTCTTTGCAATGGGACCATAAGCCGGGGTTTGATGCCTCGCAAGATCTCTTGATTAGCTCGTTCTGCTTGTCCATTGGACTGGGGGTGTGCCACTGACGACACGTCAAGCCAGATATGCTCATGTTCACAGAACTCCCTCATAGCGCCCTTAGATAAATTGGTACCATTGTCAGTAATGATGCTGTGTGGAAAACCAAACCGGAAAATCACCTTCTTGATGAACTGCACCGCTGTTGCTGCATCACACTTGCTGACAGGCTCCGCTTCAACCCACTTGGTAAATTTGTCAACTGCCACCAAAAGGTGGGTTTTCTTATCCTTGGATCTTTTAAAACGCCCAACCATATCCAGCCCCCAAGTTGCAAACGGCCATGTTATTGGGATCATCCTCAATTCTTGAGCCGGCACATGAGCACGCCTTGAAAATTTCTGACATCCATCACACCGTTTAACCAAGTCCTTCGCGTCAGCATGCGCTGTCAACCAGTAGAACCCGTGACGAAACGCCTTTGCCACCAGAGACTTTGAACCGGCGTGGTGTCCACAATCCCCTTCATGGATTTCTCTTAAGATTTCACAGCCTTCCTCAGGAGAAACACAACGCTGAAACGCCCCTGATACACTGCAATGATGTAATTCACCATTGACAATCGTCATAGACTTGGATCGCCGGACTATCTGCCTGGCTAGAATCTCATCCTCTGGTAACTCCCCCCGGTTCATGTACGCAAGATAAGGAACTGTCCAATCTGGAATAACATGCAGGGCTGCCACCAATTGAGCCTCCGGATCAGGAATAGCCAAATCCGCTTCACCTGGGAGCTTGACTGACGGGTTGTGCAACACGTCCAAAAAGACGTTAGGCGGGACCGGTTTACGCTGAGAGCCCAACCGGCTTAAAGCATCCGCCGCTTCATTCTTCCGACGGTCCACATGATCCACTTGATAACCCTTGAAACAACCCGCAATATTATCCACTTCCCGACGATATGCAGCCATGAGCGGGTCCTTAGAATCCCAAGTGCCAGACACCTGTTGAGCCACTAGGTCCGAGTCACCAAAGCACTTAACCTGGCTTAAATTCATCTCTTTAGCCATCCGGAGACCATGGAGCAAGGCTTCGTACTCAGCTGCATTATTAGTACAAGGGAACATTAAGCGGAGAACATAACAAAACTTATCACCTCGTGGGGAAGTTAATACGACTCCAGCCCCCGAGCCTTCCAATTGCCTGGATCCGTCAAAATGAATAGTCCAATATGTGTGATCCGGCTTCTCCTCTGGTGCTTGTAGCTCCGTCCAGTCATTGATGAAATCAACAAGTGCTTGAGACTTCACTGCCGTCCGAGGCACATACTTCAGTCCGTGTGGCCCAAGCTCTATAGCCCACTTGGCAATCCGGCCAGTCGCCTCCCGGTTCTGTATAATATCACCCAAGGGAGCTGAACTGACCACTGTGATGGGGTGCCCTTGAAAATACTGCTTCAACTTCCGACTGGCCATAAAAACACCATAGACCAGCTTCTGCCAATGCGGATATCTTTGCTTGGATTCAATAAGCACCTCACTGATATAATAAACCGGCCGCTGAACCGGATATTCCTTGCCTGCCTCTTTGCGTTCCACCACAATAGCCACGCTAACTGCCCGAGCATTGGTCGCTACGTATAATAATAGTGGCTCCTTGTCGACCGGAGCTGCAAGAACAGGCGGATTGGCTAACTGCCGCTTCAGGTCCTCAAATGCTTCATCAGCAGCCGGACTCCAAATGAAATGGTCTGTCTTCCTCAGCATTTGGTACAAAGGAATGGCCTTCTCTCCGAGGCGGCTGATAAACCGGCTTAGTGCAGCGATCCGGCCCGCCAAACGCTGAACATCGTTGACACATTTTGGTTTAGCTAGGGATGTAATAGCCGTAATCTTCTCCGGGTTAGTCTCGATTCCTCTGTTAGACACCAGGAAACCCAGTAACTTGCCTGCCGGAACACCAAAGACACACTTGGCCGGATTAAGCATCATCTTGTAAACTCGCAAGTTGTCAAAGGTCTCCTTCAAATCATCCACCAGCGTCTCCTTCTGTCTTGACTTCACTACAATATCATCCACATAGGCGTGCACATTGCGGCCGATCTATTTATGCAGGCAATTCTGTATACACCGTTGATAGGTGGCTTGGGCACTCTTGAGCCCGAAGGGCATAGATACATAGCAGAAGGCTCCAAAGGGAGTAATAAATGATGTTTTCTCCTGGTCCTTAACCGCCATCTTGATCTGATGATATCCAGAGTATGCATCCAAAAAACTCAAACGCTCACAACCCGCCGTGGCATCAATGATCTGGTCAATACGGGGGAGGGCAAAAGGATCTGCCGGACAGGCTTTGTTAAGATCTATGTAATCCACACACATACGTCAAGTGCCGTTTTTCTTAAGAACCAGCACCGGATTAGCAAGCCACTCTGGATGGAACACCTCAATAATAAAACCAGCTGCTAAAAGCCTGGCCACTTCCTCTCCAATGGCTTTGCGTCTTTCTTCGTTAAACCGGCGGAGGAACTGTTTCACCGGTTTATACTTAGGATCCACATTAAGACTGTGCTCAGCGAGTTCCCTCGGTACACCTGGCATGTCAGACGGCTTCCATGCAAAAATGTCCCGATTCTCATGGATGAACTCGATGAGCGCGCTTTCCTATTTGGGATCCAGGTTGGCACTGATAGTGAACTGCTTGGACGAATCGCCGGGCACGAAGTCAACAAGCTTGGTCTCAGCTGCCGATTTGAACTTCAGATCTGAATCATGCTCTGTAGTTGGCTTCTTTAAAGGGGTCATATCCGCCGGATCAACATTGTCCTTATAATACTTCAACTCCTCCGTGGCACAGACTGACTCTGCATAAGCCGCATCACCTTCCTCACATTCCAAAGCGACCCTACGGCTCCCATGAACCGTTATGGTCCCCTTGTAACCCGGCATCTTGAGCTGCAAGTAGATATAACAAGGCCGCGCCATAAACTTGGCGTAAGCCGGCCGGCCAAACAAGGCGTGATACGGGCTCCGGATCTTCACCACCTCAAATGTTAGTTTTTCCGACCGGGAGTCGTGCTCGTCCCCAAAGGCCACATCCAGGGCTATCTTACCAACATGATATGCAGATTTGCCAGGCACCACACCATGGAACACCGTATTCGACGGTCTGAGATATTTGTCTGTTAAACCCATGCGGCGGAATGTCTCATAGTACAATATGTTAATACTGCTTCCTCCATCCATGAGTACCTTGGTGAATTTATAACCCCCCACCTGAGGGTCTACCACTAATGCTAGCTGGCCCGGATTATCAACCCAGGGCGGGTGATCCTCTCTGCTCCACACGATAGGCTGCTCTGACCAGCGCAAGTAACGTGGTAAGGCCGGTTCAACAGAATTCACCGCTCGCCTGTGGAGTTTTCTATCGCGTTTATCCAAACTAGTTGTGAAAACATGATACTGCCCATTGTTCAACTATTTTGGCTGGCTCTGATAACCCGACTGCTGCTGCTGCTGCTGGCTGTTCTGATTATTCTGGTGATTGTGACCGCCCTGATTGCGACCTGAACCGGAAGCTCCATCGTGATCCGGCCCGTGGAAACCGGATCCTGAACCGCCACCTGATCCGTGATCATACCGGAAAGCATTAGAGTTTTTGAACTCCTGCATGATATAACAATCTTTCCAAAGATGGTTAGCCGGCGCCTCCTTCGTCCCGTGCTTCGGGCAAGGCTGATTCAACAAATAGTTCAAACGGCTTGCGTTAGGATTGGGAGCCCCATTACGATTTGCCGCTTTACCTCTGCGCCGCTGCCCCCTGTCCTGTGCATTAGTGTTGGCCACAAAGTCCACGCTGCCATCCGCCTTGCGCTTGCCTCCGTTTCCATGACCCGCTAGTTTGTACTGCTGCTGTTTGGAGTTGCTATTCTTCTTTCCCTTCCCTGCTTCATCATCATCAGGCTCGGGATTCTTGGTACTGTCCGAATCGGCATACTTCACTAAAGCGGCCATGAGGGTTCCCATGTCATTACAGAACCGCTTCATGCATCCCAATTTCAATTTTAGAGGCTCAAACCGGCAGTTGCCTTCCAGAGTTAAGATCGCAGAGTCAGCATTAATCCTGTCAGACGAGTGCAAAAATTCCGAAATGCGGCGCACCCAACGGGTCGTTGATTCTCCTTCCTCCTGGACACAAGCCGCCAGGTCTACTATGGACTTGGGCTGCTTACATGTATCCTTAAAATTCTGTATAAACCGGGCCCGCAACTGGGCCCATGAGCTGATAGAATTGGGTGGTAGGCTCTTTAACCAAGTACGAGCCATGCCCTCAAGCATCATGGTGAAGTATTTTGCACATGCAGCCTCATCCACGTCCAGCATTTCCATGGCCATCTCATAACTCTCTACCCATGCTTCAGGGGGTAAATCAGCGGTGTAATTCGGCACCTTGCGTGGACCCTTGAAATCTTTGGGCAGGCGCACATTACGTAAAGCAGGGATCAAGCAAGGCACTCCCAAAGCGGATGTGACTCCTAGTTCGGCGAAGGTGGTAGAACGAACCGGCGTAAGTTGACCCGCATTATCCTGGGCTGCTAACTCGGCCTCCCTTTGTGCTTGGGCCCGGTCCACCACATCCTGCGCATCGCGGACACCGCCTGCCGGGCTATCGCCACAAGCTGCTTCATGGCCTCGCGCATTGCTCGATACGGCGAGTTCATTCAAGCGCCTGCTATAACTCCGGCTTGGACGGGGTGTAGAGTGGATCCGATCACGGCTGTATGAATATGCTTCCTGCTGAATCAGCGCAGTCCGGAGAAGCTCCTTAACCCGGCGCGTCTCTATCGCTTGCGGAGAATCCTCTTCGACCGGGATGGCCTCTAACCGTGCAGCGGCCGTAACAAGGTTGTCCATAGGATTCGAATAATGACCCGGGGGCGTCTGGACCGGCGGAGGAACCACAATGTTTTGGTGAGGAGGTTCCATCAGGCGAGGTTGGACCATCGCCCCTGGTCCTGGTGCCTCAATCCGGTTTGTCTCTGGGTACTGCGGCGGATTACTGGGTCCAGCTCCTGGAGTGTGAAAGAGATTTCGGGGGTCAAACCCTAACGGCAGGCGTGATCTGTGCTTCCGCTTCAAAACCTCCTGTGATGCGTTCTGGTCAAGCATGAGTTTATAGGCCTGGGCGTCCAAAGCGGCCCGCTCTGCAGCCATCCTGTCTTTTTCTGCTGCCAGATCCGCTTTGGCTTGCATGATCTGCTCTCTCACCTTCGCAATTTCTGCATTATGGGCCTCCTGATCCGCCGGATTATCCTCTGCCATAAGCGCGGCTAGTGCATCAAACAGCTCAGATAGAACTTGAACCGGCGGGCGCATAAGGCCTCCTGACCCTGCTGCTGCTGCCGCTGCTGATCCGAAGAGCATTGCTGCGGCGGTCGAAGAGTGATTCGCCGCCTGTGTGCCGGCCATGAATATTCCAACCCAGTTGACCTGGCCCGGGGGGTCCGGAATACTGTCGCCATCGGAACAGCCCCTAATCTGGTCGTCTTGCAACTGGTACAGCGATTCGGTCTCTCCGGTTGAGGACTCGTCATCGGAATAGACGACGGTCTCGCTACCGTGTTCTGATTCGTCCTCACGCTCTCCTTCGTGGACGACTCCAACGAAGACACGCTTCACGGCCGGTTTAGCCCAGGTAGATCTCGCACGCTGAGCCGTCTCGATGAGGTTGGTGCAGATGTCCGGCTCAGGCCCAGGCTCACCGATTTTGCCAATGAAAACGTGTATGCCACCAAAGGGGACCCGGTACCCGTACTCGATCGAATCGGCCTCGGGACCCCATCCTGCGTCGTCGATGTAGATCCTGCCCCGACGACTCTTGGTCATCCGGCCCACAACATAGCCTTCGAGTCCCTTGAGCTTGCCCTCCAAGATCGTCAAACCATCGTGCGATAGCCCCACGGTGGGCGCCAACTGTCGTGGATTTGTCACGGCAGATGTCCTAGTGAAAGGACTTAGTCGTGGAGCCATCGCCACGGGTTTACTTGAAGGGGTTAAAGCGGACACAAAGACACGAGGGGTTTATACTAGTTCGGCCCCTTTGATGAAGGTAAAAGCCTACGTCTAGTTGTGATGGAATTGATGTGGTCTCGATGGCTAGGGAGCAAACAAGCTTCGCCTAGGCTCGAGTTATTGTCGTCCCTGAACCGCCGCCGGGTCGTCCCCTTATATACACGGGTGACGCCCGTCGGTCCATAGAGTCCCAACCGGTTCATATTCGTATCCCGGTTGGTATCTCTCTATTCCTAACTTACAATACAAGTTATACATCAGGTCGGTTTACGGCTACAGATTCTAAACCGACTATAGGCCTTGGGCTTTCACCTGCTTATACCACTATGAAGTTAACCCGGCCCAAGTAGGCCGGTTTACGCCTAGTGGCAATATCCCCAACACCCACCCACCACCCACTTCGTAGCCACTATTGATGATTTAACCAACATGCTCAACTTCGACTCTGAAGACATCGACGGTATGGACAACGATGCAGGAGACGACCAAGAACCAACGCCTATAGGTCACTAGAAGGCCACCTCATCATACGACATATACATGGTGGACATCCCAAAAGATGGGAATGGCGATGGAACAACGGAGGATGACCCCTCCAAGAAACAGCCTAAGTGCCGGCGTCAGCGGCGCCGCTCTAAATCCCGCCACAGCAAAAACGGTGATTCCGGCACGGGAGACAATAACACCCCGGAAAGTGCCGAAGACAACCCCCTCCAGCAGGATTCAGTGCAGGAGGATGGAGAAGCCAGCCCTCATGAGAGAGCGGCAGATAGAGAGGTAGAGGACGATAATTACATGCCTCCCTTCGAAGACGAGGCAAGCCTCGACGACGACGAATTTGTCGTGTCTGAGGATCCCGTCGAACAGGAGCGTTTCAAACGCAGGCTTATGGCCATGGCAAGCAGCCTCAAGAAAAAGCAGCAACAACTTAGAGCTGACCAAGACTTGCTAGCTAACAGATGGACTAAAGTCCTTGCGGCCGAAGAGTATGAACTCGAACGCCCCTCCAAGAGCTACCCAAAATGCAGGCTGCTACCCCGATTAGAGGAGGAAGCACCCAAACCTACGTCACCAGCGCATGATGCGGTCGACCGGCCACCTCGTGGCCGTGACAGAGAGGCCTCTCGGCCCTCCACTCAAGCCGCACCCCGGCGTCGCTCAAAAAGTACCAAGGCATGGGGAAATGCGCCAGACCTGCGAGATATATTGGAGGACAAGGCAAGGCAAACAAGATCGATCTACGGATCGCGTGGGCGCCTCACTACACTTGACGATAACCGTCATGCCGGATACAACAAATCCGGCCGAGCCGAACACAGCAGACAAAGCTCATTTGAGCTACGTCGTGATATAGCCAAGTACAGGGGCGCCGCACACCCACTATGCTTCACAGATGAAGTAATGGATCATCAAATCCTTGAGGGTTTCAAACCCATAAACATCGAATCATACGATGGCACAACAGATCCTGCGGTATGGATCGAGGACTACCTCCTTCATATCCACATGGCCCACGGTGATGATCTACATGCCATCAAATACCTCCCACTCAAGCTTAAAGGACCAGCTCGGCATTGGCTTAACAGCTTGCCAGCAGAGTCAATTGGTTGTTGGGAAGACCTGGAAGCCGCATTTCTCGACAACTTCCAGGGCACCTATGTGCGACCACCAGACGCCGATGACCTAAGCCACATAATTCAGCAGCCAGAGGAATCGGCCAGACAATTCTGGACACGGTTCCTAACCAAGAAAAATCAAATCATCGACTTTCCGGATGCAGAGGCCCTTGCAGCCTTCAAACATAACATCCGCGACGAGTGGCTTGCTCGGCACCTAGGACAGGAAAAGCCAAAATCCATGGCAGCCCTCACAACACTCATGACCCGCTTTTGCGCGGGAGAGGATAGCTGGCTAGCTCGTAGTAACAACATGACCAAGAGCCCTGGTAATTCGGATACCAAGGACAGCAACGGCAGGTCGCGTCGCAACAAGCACAAGCGCCGCATTAACGGCGATAATGCTGAAGATACGGCAGTCAATGCCGGATTCAGAGGCTCTAAACCCGGTCAGCGGAAAAAGCCATTCAAAAGAAATACTCCGGGCCCATCCAACTTGGACCAAATACTCGACCGCTCATGCCAGATACACGGCACCCTCGAAAAACCAGCCACACACCAAAAGGGATTGTTGGGTGTTCAAGCAGGCAGGCAAGTTAAATACCAAAAACAATGACAAGGGACTGCATAGCAACGACGAGGAGGAGCCCTGGCCGCCAAACAATAGAGGATAGAAGGGCTTCCCCCTACAAGTGCGGACGGTGAACATGATATACTTAACCCACATACCCAAAAGGGAGCGGAAGCGTGCAGTAAGGGACATATATGCGATGGAGCCAGTCGCCCCAAAGTTCAATCCGTGGTCCTCCTGCCCGATCACTTTTGATCGAAGAGACCACCCCACTAGCATACGCCATGGCGGATTCGCCGCATTGGTTCTAGACCCAATCGTTGACGGATTTCACCTCACTAGAGTCCTGATGGACGGCGGCAGCAGCCTGAACCTGCTTTATCAGGATACAGTGCACAAAATGGGCATAGACCCCTCAAGGATTAAACCCACAAAGATGACCTTTAAAGGCGACATACCAGGTGTAGAGGCCAACTTTATAGGCTCAGTTACACTTGGAGTGGTCTTCAGATGTCACGCCCAATATGCGACCCTATCCAAAAGGAACTCGAAGGTCCCACCAAGGATAGACCCGCATATTGAAACACTTTTGCAAGGTGGATATCATTACATCAACATTACATAATAGATGGGGATACATACATAAGGCATACAATGCCACATGAATACAACATCACAATACATAAGAGCATCATCCGACTACGGATGAAACACAAACAAAAACTCAAACGACATCCACCCTGCTAGCCCAGGCTGCCGACCTAGAACCTATCCCCTGATCGAAGAAGAAGCAGAAGCAGAACTCCAAAACAAGCAAACATCGCTCTCGCGTCATGATCATCACACAACTTGTACCTGCAACTGTTGTTGTAGTAATCTGTGAGCCACGGGGACTCAGCAATCCCATTACCATGGGTATCAAGACTAGCAAAGCTTAAAGGGAAAGGAAGGGGTAAAGTGGTGAGGCAGCAGGAGCGACTAAGCATATATGGTGGCTAACATACGCAAATAAGAGCGAGAAGAGAGCAAGCGGAACGGTCGTGAAGCTAGCAATGATCAAGAAGTGATCCTGAACTCCTACTTACGCCAAACATAACCCAAAGACCGTGTTCACTTCCCGGACTCCGCTGAAAAGAGACCATCACGGCTACACACGCGGTTGATGCGTTTTAATTCGGATCTGGTGTCAAGTTATCTCCAACCGGACATTAACAAATTCCCATCTGCAGGGGTGTCCCAGCTTAGCCCATGATAAGCTCTCGTGATCAACGAAGGATATACCTTCTCCCAGGAAGACCCGATCAGACTCGGAATCCCGGTTTACAAGACATTTCGACAATGGTAAAACAAGACCAGCAAAGCCGCCCGATGCGCCGACAATCCCGATAGGAGCTGCACATATCTCGTTCTCAGGGCAACACCGGATAAGCGAAGCGTACAGGAACCGACGTAACCCAAGTTGCCAAGGGATGGCCCCGCACGGTGCTCTAGTTTGGACCAACACTTAGACAAGCACTGGCCCGGGGGGGGGGGGCTGTAATAAAGATGACCCT
>NC_041381.1:40817068-40820487 GCF_002162155.2 Triticum dicoccoides | reverse complement strand
GATGCGCCGACAATCCCGATAGGAGCTGCACATATCTCGTTCTCAGGGCAACACCGGATAAGCGAAGCGTACAGGAACCGACGTAACCCAAGTTGCCAAGGGATGGCCCCGCACGGTGCTCTAGTTTGGACCAACACTTAGACAAGCATTGGCCCGGGGGGGGGGGGCTGTAATAAAGATGACCCTTGGGTTAATTACTCCCAAGGGAAATATAGGTGGTGGTGAGGCAAATGGTAAAACCAAGGTTGGGCCTTGCTGGAGGAGTTTTATTCAAAGCGAACTGTCAAGGGGGTCCCATAAATCACCCGACCGCGTAAGGAACGCAAAATCCGGGAACATAACACCGGTATGACGGAAACTAGGGCGGCAAGAGTGGAACAAAACACCAGGCATAAGGCCGAGCCTTCCACCCTTTTCCAAATATATAGATGCATTAATAATATAAGAGATATTGTGATATCCCAACCAAAATCCTGTCCACCATGGAGCAATCTTCAACTTCACCTACAACTAGCAACGCTATAAGAGGGCTGAGCAAAGCGGTAACATAGCCAAGCAATGGTTTGCATAGGAAAGGTGTCAAAGGTTAGAGGTTCATGGCAATATGGGAGGCTTGATGAGCAAAATATAGGTAACACAACATAGCGATAGAACGAAGCAACTAGCATAGCAATGATAGTAGTGAGATCTAGGGTAGCGGTCATCTTGCCTGAAATCCCGCTAGGAATAAGAACGAGTCCATGAAGAAGACGAACGGATGAAGCCACGAAGACGAACCCAGCATAGACGAACGAATCCTCACGATCGCAACGAAACAGGAACTATCGAGAAGAAGCACACAACATGGTAAACACACCACACATGAACAAGACATGATGCTCAACCAAGTATGATGCAAGGCAAGACTACATGAAGCTAGTCATGGCAAGAGATGATGCAAACAAGAGCAACACATCAAGGCAAGTTTAAATGAGGCCGGGAACAACATATAACAATTCCGGTAAGTCCTCATATGCATATTTCGAAATGGGTCCAGATCTGAATAGACCTTATGTTCAAGTTGTTAAACAGCAAGTTAAGATGCACAAAGATGATCTACACGAAATTCTAGTCAAGTTACATATAAAGTTCATTTAATTCGGAGCTATGGCCTAGAAGATATGAGCAAAACAAGTTAAACATGGCATTGATGCAAAATGCACCCAAACATCAAGCAAACACCTCAAAACAAGGATACAACATGATAATATGGAACTACATGCAATTCTAAGCAAGTTTCATATAGAGCACACTCAAAACGGAGCAACGGTGCAACACATACGCACTATACAAGTTATAGCAACAATCTGTCCAAAACAGCAAGTAGGCATATTGCAAGCATCAAAACAACATGCTACAACACCTCAATATGAAAACAAAAGGCATGGGCATGATGTACAGGTAAAGCATAACAACACATGAACACTGAGCTATCTCCAAAAATCACTAGAACATGCTCAAACACACATGGTAAGATTGCAAATAATAACAGTTTCAGACTTTGCTGAAAATAACATCAGGTTGCAATGTTTAGAGCTATCAAACAACATGTTACAGGAACTTATCATAGCAAACAAAGGCATGGCATGAATCTACTAAACTCCTAGATCAAAAGTCCCTTACTGAGCATAAGCCAAAAAGGATCAGAAAATATGATGGCACCCATGTAAACATGGCAAGTTATATTACAGATTCAAACATGGCAGAAACAGAATTATGAAGGCCTGTTGGTGAGCTTGTACCACTCACCACAGAGCAAAACATGGTATGGCAAGGCAATAAACAGTAAGAAGACATGTTTATGTAACCAACCAAGGCAAGAACAAGTTCATAGCATGCAAGGATCAACTACAACAACCTTGACAAAATTGAATAACATGTAAACAATCTGCCAGGAAACATTTTGAAGCAAAAGTAGAGCACGAAAATGACATGCTAGACTACTCCACAATTGCAACCAAGGACAGGGATAGATATAGCATAACCATATGTTGAAAACATCCTTACTGAAGTATCTCAAAATATGCATGGATCTCTCTGTAGCATCATGTTTACATGGCATCAAAATAACACCAGAATAGGGACTAAAACAGCAACATCACGAGACCTAGTTTGCATGCTTGTGCTAGTCACCACATTGATCACAAAAATACATGGTAAGCACCTCTGTAAAGAAGACATAGCATAGATCAAAACACATGTAGACATCAACCTCATAGGATGCACACATCAATCATGGCAAAAAATGACAAAAGTGCAAGTTCTATTAACAGGCAGCAGAAAACATTATGAAGCACTCTTGCAACAAAGATTCAGGCATCTAGATGAGCTCAAATGAAAATGATGCAATGAGAAGAAATTATGTAATCGTCGAGGCGAACAATTTGACATATTACACGCACGAAACGGAGCTACGGATGCAGAGATACGATGCGATGAACATGGCATGATTATGTCAAAACTTCGGGGACTTAGTGAAAATTGCAGATCTGAAAAACGGAGCGCTAGATAACTAAATCGTGCACAGGCGAGGGATAACAGCGGGCTGAGGCTCACCTAGTGGGCCGAGCCCAGGGCAATGAAGATGGAGCAGGCCGAGCCTGAGGGAGCTGACGCTGGGCTGGAGGGAGTTGGGCCGGGGCCGGGCCCACGTGGTGCGGTGCACGCGGGACGAGCAGCTCCTCTGCTCGTCCCGAGCAGGAACATGGCGGCGGTGGAGGAGTGGCACTCCAGCGACGGCGTGGCCCGAAGGCGGCGGGGAGGCTGGGGAACGGGCGGATCTGGTGCGGGGAGCGTGGATCCGTACGGCGGCGGGGTCGACGGGGCTTCACGGGGGTTGGCGGCGGCGCGTATCTCCGACGGCGGCGAGGTTCATGCGCGGGGATGCAGGCGCGTCGAACCGAGCGGCTTGCAGGGGAGGACGGGCGTGGGGTCGCGGCACCGGTGGTCGCCGGCGGCGGTTGCGGCGAGGCCGCCGGTGAGGACAAGGAGTGGAGCTCCGACGAGGGGCCTCGGGGAGCCAAGGCGCGGGGCGACGCTCACGTACGGGAGCTTCGGGCGGGACCCGGCGGTCCATGCCCAGATGGGCTTCCTAGGGCCCGATCTGGGTCCTGGTGGGCCTTGCAGGAGGTGGAGGGAGACAGGGCGACATGGCGCGACGAGGATGGTGGAGAGCGCCTGGCCGGCGGTGGCTGGCCAGTTGGGTGGCGCCAAGTGGCGGGACGATGGTGGATGGCGCCGGAAAACGAGGGGGAGGCGGTTGGATGTGGCTGGCAGCGCGGATTTCGATGTGGCAGCGGCGGCTGATCCGAGGGGAAGGCTAGAGGTAGGTGGAGGGGCTAGGGATGCCAAATTTGGAAGGGGGGGGTCCATATATAGGC
>NC_041381.1:40814870-40816623 GCF_002162155.2 Triticum dicoccoides | reverse complement strand
GGGGTTTTAGGAGCGTTTCGGAGCCTCCGATCGTGATCCGACAATCAGGAACGGAGGGGGGGGGGTTTAGGTGGGCTGCAGGTGGGCTGAGAAGAGGGGTTGGGCTGAGAGAAGAGAAGAGAAAGAGAGGCTCGGCGGTAGTTTCGTAGATCGAAACGTCCGACGAAGGTACCGGCAACGGTACCGCTATAAGTTTAACAGTTGGGCTATCAGATGGACTCCGAATGCGACGAAACTTGGGAGGCGGTCTGTCTACACTATAATAAGACCACACGACAAGTTGCAACCCATTCCGAGAACATTTTTATGCCACTAATAAAATAATATTTCGGAGGTGCCGCGGGCGCATCCGAGTGTGTCTGGACTCCGAACGGACAACAGAGAGAACCGGGAGAACCCGAACGGATGCAAGTTTTGGAAAACATGCAGATGAAATGCAGATGATGACATGATAAAATGCAACACGCAAGCAAATGACATGGCAACAACAGCGAATAACTGACAGACACAAGGCGTATCGGATCCGGGCGTTACAACACTCCTCCACTAACAAGAGATCTCGTCCCGAGATCTTAGGACTGAGACGGAAGAGAAAAGGAAGAGATGAAACGAGAAACTCAAGAGAGAAGAGGCAAAGAATCGAGAGCACTCGAGAAGAAGAGAGGAACGACGAGAATGACGAGAATCGAAAGCTCGCGAAATCAGATAGACTATGAAACCACTCCGGTTAGAACGAGATAAGAAATGAATAAGACTGAAAGGATTTAGGCAGCACTCCGGCTGAAACGTGGAGGAATAGAACATGAGTTTTAGAGGATGGAATGATACCTGACGAGAAGAAACAAACAATGCCTCCAGAAGAATTAAAGAATGGAAAGAAATGAACTTAGAAAGAAGGATTGAATGGAGTTGTTGAGAAAATCAACAATGAAAGAATAAGCTTGATGTGGACTTATCAAAAACATCTCAAAACTTGAGGTGAAATTATGCCAGAACCAAATGCTTGAATATCCGGGAATAACAAAGAAATGTGAGGATGAAGAATTTTTCTGGAATGATGGCCTCCAGTGAAAAGAAACATAAATCAACTCCTGAAATACTCCAGATGGGTAAGAAAAGGAATATCTGACAAATAGAATAATTCGATAGGATAACAAGAAACTAGAACCACGAAACTTCGAGAGGACGGACAAGATTTAGAGTAAAAACTCTTCTTCGGTCTTCAAAAGACGACGGCAAACACCACCAAAATTACTGAGATACCCCGGTAGAATGGAAAGCAAAGAAGTTGAGCCAATAATGAAAACATTTGAAAACATTCTTGGAGAAGGCATGTGACTGATGAAATCCATTCTTACGTCACACTTTGAAAAGAATTGAGAATAACTCCGGGGGAATCAGAAGAGTCAGGTAAGATCCTGGGAAAAGACCTGTGGGTTAGGGCCCACTGAAGAGATAACACCGTTGGAAAGGAATGTTGAGCAGATAGATGAAGCACCGGAACAATTGTAATATTTGAATGAGGTGTCGAATTAATTCAAACACAGACGAATTTCCTGAGATGTCTTGAGCACTCCGGAAGGATATACTGGCGAGAGGCAAACGAGCAAGGAAAAACACTTGAGCCGAGGAAAAGAATATGATCACCCGAAAAACTTGAATTGAGTCCACCGGAAAAGAAAAGAAATGAAGAATGTCCACCGAGACGAGAATTCACTGGTTGAAACAATTGACGAAAGACTGAAGGGTTCCG
>NC_041381.1:40809809-40814639 GCF_002162155.2 Triticum dicoccoides | reverse complement strand
AGAGAGACTCAGACTCCGGGAAGAGAAAGGGTGGGAGGGCGGGAAAACAAAGGTAACTTGGAAGGGAGAACCAACGAATATCTTGAAGAGAAACACCGGTTGAAAGCAAGCAAAGGCTTCACACGGGTAGGATGGATACTCGATTACGGACTCCGATTCCGAGAAGAAAAAGGGTGGGTGGGTGGGAAAAGAAAACAACTGAGGATGGGGAAAACAACTTCGTTGAGAGCGAACTGAGGAATGAACTTGCAAAGATGAAGAGGGTCGAGTCGACTTGACGAGAAATGCACCGGATGAAAAGAGCTGAGAACCAACGATCGGAAAACCAACTGCGTGATCCTAAAGAAAAATTTGAAAGAGAAGAGGAGTAGTTCAAAACACCTATGTCAAGATTCCTTACCAGAGCGACGAAGGGGATGAGGAGTAAAAAGAATTCCTACTCTCCGATATAACTAGACTCCGAAAACAGTTTGGTTCTAGACTCAACAACGGCCAAGCTACATGATCAATCAAGGGGGCTCCTAGGCTCGGTCGAGGCTCTAATATCAACTTGTCACACCCAATATGCGACCCTATCCAAAAAGAACTCGAAGGTCCCACCAAGGATAGACCCGCATATTGAAACGCTTTTGCAAGGTGGATATCATTACATCAACATTACATAATAGATGGGGATACATACATAAGGCATACAATGCCACATGAATATAACATCACAATACATAAGAGCATCATTCGACTACGGATGAAACACAAACAGAAACTCAAACGACATCCGCCCTGCTAGCCCAGGCTGCCGACCTGGAACCTATCCCCTGATCGAAGAAGAAGCAGAAGTAGAACTCCAAAACAAGCAAACATCGCTCTCGCGTCATGATCATCGCACAACCTGTACCTGCAACTATTGTTGTAGTAATCCGTCAGCCACGAGGACTCAGCAATCCCATTACCATGGGTATCAAGACTAGCAAAGCTTAAAGGGAAAGGAAGGGGTAAAGTGGTGAGGCTGCAACAGCGACTAAGCATATATGGTGGCTAACATACGCAAATAAGAGCGAGAAGAGAGCAAGCGGAACGGTCGTGAAGCTAGCAATGATCAAGAAGTGATCCTAAACTCCTACTTACGCCAAACATAACCCAAAGACCGTCTTCACTTCCCGGACTCCGCCGAAAAGAGACCATCACGGCTACACACGCGGTTGATGCGTTTTAATGCGGATCTGGTGTCAAGTTATCTACAACCGGGCATTAACAAATTCCCATCTGCCTATAACCGCAGGCACGGCTTTCAAAAGATTATACCCTGCAGGGGTGTCTCAACTTAGCCCATGATAAGCTCTCGCGATCAACGAAGGATATACCTTCTCTCAGGAAGACCCGATCAGACTTGGAATCCCGGTTTACAAGACATTTCGACAATGGTAAAACAAGACCAGCAAAGCCGCCCGATGCGCCGACAATCCCGATAGGAGCTACACATATCTCTTTCTCAGGGCAACACCGGATAAGCGAAGCGTACATGAACCGACGTAACCCAAGTTGCCAAGGGATGGCCCCGCACGGTGCTCTAGTTTGGACCAACACTTAGACAAGCATTGGCCCGGGGGGGCTGTAATAAAGATGACCCTTGGGTTAATTACTCCCAAGGGAAATATAGGTGGTGGTGAGGCAAATTGTAAAACCAAGGTTGGGCCTTGCTGGAGGAGTTTTATTCAAAGCGAACTGTCAAGGGGGTCCCATAAATCACCCGACCGCGTAAGGAACGCAAAATCCGGGAACATAACACCGGTATGACGGAAACTAGGGCGGCAAGAGTGGAACAAAACACCAGGCATAAGGCCGAGCCTTCCACCCTTTTCCAAATATATAGATGCATTAATAATATAAGAGATATTGTGATATCCCAACCAAAATCCTGTCCACCATGGAGCAATCTTCAACTTCACCTGCAACTAGCAATGCTATAAGAGGGCTGAGCAAAGCGGTAACATAGCCAAGCAATGGTTTGCATAGGAAAGGTGTCAAAGGTTAGAGGTTCATGGCAATATGGGAGGCTTGATGAGCAAAAGATAGGTAACGCATCATAGCGATAGAACGAAGCAACTAGCATAGCAATGATAGTAGTGAGATCCAGGGTAGCGGTCATCTTGCCTGAAATCCCGCTAGGAAGAAGAACGAGTCCATGAAAAATACGAACGGATGAAGCCATGAAAACGAACCCAGCGTAGACGAACGAATCCTCACGATCGCAACGAAACAGGAACTATCGAGAAGAAGCACACAACATGGTAAACACACCACACATGAACAAGACATGATGCTCAACCAAGTATGATGCAAGGCAAGACTACATGAAGCTACTCATGGCAAGAGATGATGCAAACAAGAGCAACACATCAAGGCAACTTTAAATGAGGCCGGGAACAACATATAACAATTCCGGTAAGTCCTCATATGCATATTTCGAAATGGGTCCAGATCTGAATAAACCTTATGTTCAAGTTGTTAAAAAGCAAGTTAAGATGCACAAAGATGATCTACACGAAATTCTAGTCAAGTTACATATAAAGTTCATTTAATTCGGAGCTACGGCCTAGAAGATATGAGCAAAACAAGTTAAACATGGCATTGATGCAAAATGCACCCAAACATCAAGCAAACACCTCAAAACAAGGATGTAACATGATAATATGGAACTACATGCAATTCTAAGCAAGTTTCATATAGAGCACACTCAAAACGGAGCAACGGTGCAACACATACGCACTATACAAGTTATAGCAACAATCTGTCCAAAACAGCAAGTAGGCATATTGCAAGCATCAAAATAACGTGCTACAGCACCTCAATATGAAAACAAAAGGCATGGGCATGATGTACAGGTAAAGCATAACACCACATGAACACTGAGCTATCTCCAGAAATCATTAGAACATGCTCAAACACACATGGTAAGATTGCAAATAATAACAGTTTCAGACTTTGCTGAAAATAACATCAGGTTGCAATGTTTAGAGCTATCAAACAACATGTTACAGGAACTTATCATGGCAAACAAAGGCATGGCATGAATCTACTAAACTCCTAGATCAAAAGTCCCTTACTGAGCATAAGCCAAAAAGGATCAGAAAATATGATGGCACCCATGTAAACATGGCAAGTTATATTACAGATTCAAACATGGCAGAAACAGAATTATGAAGGCATGTTGGTGAGCTTGTAACACTCACCACAGAGCAAAACATGGCATGGAAAGGCAATAAACAGTAAGAAGACATGTTTATGTAACCAACCAAGACAAGAACAAGTTCATAGCATGCAAGGATCAACTACAACAACCTTGACAAAATTGAATAACATGTAAACAATCTGCCAGGAAACATTTTGAAGCAAAAGTAGAGCACGAAAATGACATGCTAGACTACTCCATAATTGCAACCAAGGACAGGGATGGATAGAGCATAACCATATGTTCAAAACATCCTTACTGAAGTATCTCAAAATATGCATGGATCTCTCTGTAGCATCATGTTTACATGGCATAAAAATAACAGCAGAACAGGGACTAAAACAGCAACATCACGAGACCTAGTTTGCATGCTTGTGCTAGCCACCACATTGATCACAAAAATACATGGTAAGCACCTTTGTAAAGAATACATAGCATAGATCAAAACACATGTAGACATCAACCTCATAGGATGCACACATCAATCATGGCAAAAAATGACAAAAGTGCAAGTTCTGTTAACAGGCAGCAGAAAACATTATGAAGCACTCTTGCAACAAAGATTCAGGCATCTAGATGAGCTCAAATGAAAATGATGCAATAAGATGAAATGATGTGTTCATCGAGACGAACAATTTGACATATTACGCGCACGAAACAGAGCTACGGATGCAGAGATACGATGAGATGAACATGGCATGATTATGTCAAAACTTCGGGGACTTAGTGAAAATTGCAGACCTGAAAAACGGAGCGCTAGATAACTAAATCGTGCACAGGCGAGGGATAGCAGCGGGCTGAGGCTCACCTAGTGGGCCGAGCCAAGGGCGATGAAGATGGAGCAGGCCGAGCCTGAGGGAGCCGGCGCTGGGCTGGAGGGAGTTGGGCTGCGGCCGGGCCCACGTGGTGCGGTGCACGCGGGACGAGCAGCTCCTCTGCTCGTCCCGAGCAGGAACATGGCGACAGTGGAGGAGTGCCACTCCGGCGACGGCGTGGCCCAAAGGCGGCGGGGAGGCTGGGGAACGGGCGGATCTGGTGCGGGGAGCGCGGATCCGTACGGCGGCGGGGTCGACGGGGCTTCACGGGGGTTCGCGGCGGCGCGTATCTCTGGCGGCGGCGAGGTTCGTGCGCGGGGATGCAGGCGCGTCGAACCGAGTGGCTTGCAGGGGAGGACGGGCGCGGGGTCGCGGCACCGGTGGTCGCCGGCGGCGGTTACGGCGAGGCCGCCGGTGAGGACAAGGAGAGGAGCTCCGGCGAGGGGCCTCGGGGAGCCAAGGCGCGGGGCGACGCTCACGTACGGGAGCTTCGGGCGGGACACGGCGGCTCCGGGCCCGGATGGGCTTCCCAGGGCCCGATCTGGGTCCTGGCGGGCCTTGCGGGAGGTGGAGGGAGACAGGGCGACGTGGCCAGACGAGGATGGTGGAGAGCGCCTGGCCGGCGGCGGGTGGCCAGTTGGGTGGCGCTAAGTGGCGGGACGGTGGTGGATGGCGCCGGAAAACGAGGGGGAGGCGGTTGGATGTGGCTGGCAGTGCGGATTTCGATGTGGCGGCGGCGACTGATCCGAGGGGAAGGCTAGAGGTAGGTGGAGGGGCTAGGGATGC
>NC_041381.1:40797993-40809610 GCF_002162155.2 Triticum dicoccoides | reverse complement strand
TAGGCAGGGATGGCTAGGGTTTGGGTTTAGGGGGGTTTTAGGAGCGTTTCGGAGCCTTCGATCGCGATCCGACGATCAGGAACGGAGGGGGGGTTTAGGTGGGCTGCAGGTGGGCTGAGAAGAGGGGTTGGGCTGAGAGAAGAGAAGAGAAAGAGAGGCTCGGCGGTAGTTTCGTAGATCGAAACGTCCGACGAAGGTACCGGCAATGGTACCGCTATAAGTTTAACGGTTGGGCTATCAGATGGACTCCGAATGCGATGAAACTTGGCAGGCGGTCTGTCTACACTATAATAAGACCGCACGACAAGTTGCAACCCATTCCGAGAACATTTTTATGCCACTAATAAAATAATATTTCGGAGGTGCCGCAGGTGCATGCGAGTGTGTCTGGACTCCGAACGGACAACGGAGAGAACCGGGAGAACCCGAACGGATGCATGTTTTGAAAACATGCAGATGAAATGCAGATGATGACATGATAAAATGCAACACGCAAGCAAATGATATGGCAATAACGGCGAATAACTGGCAGACACCTGGCGTATCGGATCCGGGGCGTTACATCGAATCCCCGGATAACTTCCGAAGCGAGGAGTTAATCTTCGACATAGTCCCGTTTCGCAGCGGCTATCACGCACTGCTCGGACGAACCACATTTGCAAAGTTCAATGCGGTGCAACACTATGCATACCTCAAGCTCAAGATGCCAGGCCCTCGAGGAGTCATTACGGTCAACGGAAACACCGAATGCTCTCTCCGAACGGAGGAGCATACAGCGGCCCTCGCGGCGGAAATACAAAGCAGCCTCTCAAGGTAAGCCTCGAGTTCGGCTATTAAATGTCCGGACACCGTCAAGCGCGCCCAGAGTAACCTACAACAAGACCGCCTGGCACGTCCCGAGCACGCGTAACAATGCGGCCCCAATCCCAACCCTCGCGAAATTGCGAAAGCAATACTACGCGTACATAATTACGCTCTGGAAATACCATGTGCATAGGGGGAGGAGCACGACCACGGCAGGCCCAGAAGGCGGCTCAACCACACCAGGGGCTACCGATTGTGTCATTCTTTTTTCTCTTACTTTCAGGACTCCTTTCTCAAGAAGCCCTGTCCGGCGGTAGCATGGCCGAACACACGATGCAACAGCCAGGGAAGCAGAAAGCTACGTCGAGTGTCCAGGTGGTCTCTATAACGAGCAGTATACTTGTTTCACATATCATCCCGCAGCTCGCCCCTGGAGGGGGACATGTCAAATAGTCCCGTCCATTGCTTATCGCACTATTTGTATCGTTCTGCTTTTACCACAGCCTTTTTAAATAAACAATACATAGCTTCTGCTTATTATTGCATTTCTTTTTTTATCTATATATATTCACTTATGACATATTGCATCCGTACACTTTGGTACGGCCAAATACACCAGGGGCTTAAGTACCCCAAAATATGGTGTGATAAGTCCGAACACTTTCACATGTTCGGCACCCCGAACTTATAGCATTATATGCATCGGCTCCGAATCATGTCTTGGGTCAATAGTTGGGTTTGCCCGGCTACCATGTTTTGGTACCTTACGCTCTATTATATCGGCTAAGGTAGCGCTGGGAGAACCACTGTGATCGTGCCCCGGTTGAGCTGGGTTAAGCACATCAGTGAAGAAAGCTAAAACTGACCGTCATGATAGGACGAGAGCCGGTCGCTATTCGAGAGGTTTTCGAGTCCCTAAAGACTTATGCCGCTTAGAGCGAGGAGTCGGCTTTGTCCGGCCCAGGCGTGGATAGCGCCCGAACTCGGTCTTTCGAATACCAGGGGCTTCACCAAAATTTAAAATTATAGAATTCTATGGCTAAGTGAGAGTGTTCAGGCATTATAGTCCGGTTGCCTCGTTCGTTGCGTTGAGCGCCTCCCTCTAAGGACCCAAGAATGGGAAAAAGAGCGCTCAAGTTTATCCCGAACACCCTAGCACTCGTGGCATGGGGGTAGAAGCCCACGACTCGCCATCTCTCAAATTTAATAAACGGCCGCACAGAAGGTAATATTTTAAATTCACAAGTGTTGCTTAGCGCATATGAACAAGTTTTCAGCGTACAGGATAACAAATGCGAGTTTAGTCAAAAATTACATCTTTGGAGCATTCACCCTCTATAAGGCGGGCACCCTTCAGGACGCCCACATAATACATCTCGGGCTTGCGATACTCCTTGCCCGACGGTGGTCTGTCCGTCACAAGCTTCTCAGCGTCCATCTTGCCCCAGTGCACTTTATCACGGGCAAGGGCCCTACGGGCACCTTCGATGCAGAAGGAGCACTTGATGACTTCAAGCCAGGGACAGGCATCCACCAGCCACCTCACCAGCCCAAAGTAGCTCTCAGGCAGGACCTCCCGAGGCCACAACCGGCCTATAAGGCCCTTCATGGCCTGTTCGGCTACCTTATGGAGCTCGAGCAGCTGCTTCAGCTGGTTGCTCAAGGGCACCAGGTGTCCGACCTCAACATACTGGGACCAGAACACCTTCTCCGTCGAGCTCCCTTCTTCGGCTCAGTAGAATACGGCGGCGTCGGACACACTGTGGGGCAGATCTGCGAATGCTCCCGGAGAGCTCCGGATTCGGGTAAGTAACACGTAATTCACTTTCACATGCTTGCTTTGCATAAAGAATGCTTTACCCACCGCTATCTTTTTCATTGCCTCAATCTCCTGGAGGGCTTTTTGGGCTTTGGCCTTGGCAGATTTCGCACTTTCAAGTGCCGAGGCAAGCTCGGACTCTCGCGTCTTTGAGTCAAGCTCTAAGCTCTCGTGTTTTTTCACGAGAGCATTGAGCTCTTGCCTCACCTCCACCACCCGCGCCTCTTGTTTCTCTCGCTTGGTGCGCTCCATGGCCGCATTATCTTCGGCCCTGGACAGTGCTTCCTTCAGGGTCGCCACCTCGGTTGTGGCCCCTGTCACATTCACGTTGGTCCTGTCACTATTTGCAACCAGGTATTTTTATATACACTTACATAAGGTACTACCTACCTTCCGTGTCCTCGAGATGCTTCTTGGCAAGGCCGAGCTCGTTCTCAGACTGCTCGAGGCTCTGCTTCAATGCATCGACCTCCGCAGTCAGTGCGGCAAAGGTCAGCAGCGTGGCCTGCATTCCCATATTGACATTTTATGTTAGACTCCTGCGTATATCTTTTTAGATCCTCAGTCCGGTTTTTCTTTCCGAACACCAAACTGAGCATCAAGGGCTACTGTCTATGCGGTAACATTTTCACATGTTTTAAATACTTACCTCAAAGCCTATTAGAAGGCTGGCACAGGCTTCAGTTAGCCCGCTTTTGGCGGACTGAACTTTCTGGATCACCACACTCATAACAGTGCGGTGCTCCTCGTTGATGGAGGCGCCGTTAAGCGCCTCCAGCAAATTATCCAGCGCCTCCGGTTGGACAGAGGTCACCGGTGTCGCAGTCTTGCCCTTCTTACGAAGGGGCCGCCTGTCGGACTCCGGAACCACTGAAGGTTCCGGTGCGGAGTCCAGCCCAGGGGCGGACTTAGAGCCCTTTGGGGTTTTATCCCCCTTGCGCCTGGAGTCCGGGAGGTTGCCTTGCGGCGCCTGCTGGACCACCTCCTCCTGGCTAGGCCCCTTTTGGGACCCCACCTCAGCGTCATCGGCAACGCGAGGAGAGGAGGCAGCCGGAAGTGAGGTGCTATTCACATCCGACGAATCCAGGGAGCCGCTCGTTGAAGCGTCGGGCCCGTCCTTGGGCGGGCTGCAGGGTTATGTTCGGCCTTAGGAGATTCTGTGCGACAAATGAAACGCCATGAGTTATGCTGGTATCCGGACACTTACGATTTCGCCAAGGGCTTAGCCCTCGGTGGCCACTCCTCTTCACCGTCGTCGGCGTTGGGGGAGTAGTCTGGAGTGGGGGTCCTTCCCTTCTAGGACCCTCCGGCCTCCCCAGTTGGGGCAGCCTTCCTTTTCTTCTCTCTTCCCGCTGGGGGAGAGGCCTCTTTTTCCTCCTCCTCGTCTTCGCGGGAGGAGTCCACCTCGGAGTCATCGGACGATGAGTCCGACAACACCTGGCACCGGGAACTCCTTCGAGTTCCCGTGGCCTTCTTCTTGGCCTTTTTCTCCGGCACCACGTGAGGTGCCAGAACCAGCAGCCCCATCAATCGGGCGTCCGCTGGGTCTTTTCACAAGGGAGCCGGATAGTCAATCTGCCCAGACGTCTTCTGCCAGTCCTGTCAAAGGCAAGGGAGTTTAGATCCCGCATAGAGTCAAACTATGGAAAACAAGAGTCCCGTGAAGGGTAAAGTAGCTTACCTCGCTGGCTTGACGCTGCGAGCTAAATCCGCAATCTTCGGTAGCGGATGCGGGAGCCTCGGTGCCCTTGAACAGCACCTTCCATGCATCTTTGTACATAGTGTCGAAGAGCCTGCTCAAGGTTTGGTGATGTGCCGGATCAAACTCCCACAAGTTGAAGGCCCGTTGTTGGCATGGGAGGATCCGGAGGATGAGCATGACCTGGACTACATTGACAAGCTTGAGCTTCTTGTTCACCAGGGTTTGGCCGTAGGTTTGAAGTCCGGTCAGCTCTTCTGAATTACCCCACGTCAAGCCCGTCTCTTTCCAGGAGGTGAGCCGTGTAGGGAAGCCATATCGGAATTCGGGGGCCGCTGCCCATTTAGGGTCGTGCGGCTCGGTGATGTAGAACCACCCCGATTGCCACCCCTTTATGGTCTCCATGAAGGAGCCCTCGAGCCATAGGACGTTGGCCATCATGCCCACCATGGCACCTCCGCACTCCGCTTGGCGGCTGCCCACTACCTTCGGCTTGACATTGAAGGTCTTCAGCCATAAGCCGAAGTGGGGCTGGATGCAGAGGAAGGCCTCGCACACGATGATGAACACCGAGATGTTGAGGATAAAATTTGGGGCCAGATCATGGAAATCCGGGCCGTAGTAGAACATGAGCCCCCGGACAAATGGGTGAAGTGGAAAACCTAGTCTGCGGAGGAAGTGGGTGAGGAACACCACCCTCTCATGGGGCCTGGGGGTGGGGATGAGCTGCCCCTTGTCGGGGAGCCGATGCACAATGTCGTTGGACAAGTATCCGGCCTTCCGCAACTTTTTGATGTGCCCCTCCGTGACGGAGGAGGCCATCCACTTGCCTCCCACTCCGGACATGGCTGGAGAAGGTTGAGGTGGGATGTGCGGACTTGGGCGCTGGAGCTCGAGTGTGCGGAAATGGATGAGCAAAGGAGGAAGAAGGCATAGGTAAAAAGGTGGATCCTTATCCCCTTATATGGGCGGACAAAGCTATGTGTCCCCACCAGCCTGGTAAAACTCGCTTATCTACCAAGCGCCGTAATCAATGGCGCGGTTGGGTTACCCACGCCCGTATTGATGAGAATCCCAGAATAATGGGACACGATCTCTGCTTTGACAAGACGTGCTAAGGAAGCTGCCTCGCTAAACGTGCTGAGGTGGGATAGTAAAAACGATTTGAATGAAGGCTTGGCCGTGGTGTGATGTCATGCCATGGAATACGTTAGCAGATTGAATTTTTGTAAATATTATTCTCTCTACGGTGATATGTGGAACTTATTTTGCAGAGGCGGACACTATCCTTGTGTTCAAAATCTTCTATCAAGTATTCGGAGGAGGAACCCGCCTTGCAATGTCGAAGATAATATGCGCGCCGGACTCGTCGTCATTGAAGCCTGGTTCAGGGGCTACTGAGGGAGTCCTGGATTAGGGGGTGTCCGGATAGCCGAACTATCACCTTTGGCCGGACTCCTGGACTATGAAGATACAAGATTGAAGACTTCGTCCCGTGTCCGGATGGGACTTTCCTTGGCATGGAAGGCAAGCTTGGCGATACGGATATGTAGATCTCCTACCATTGTAACCGACTCTGTGTAACCCTAACCCTCTTCGGTGCCTATATAAACCGGAGGGTTTTAGTCCGTAGGACGAACAACAATCATACCATAGGCTAGCTTCTAGGGTTTAGCCTCTCTGATCTCGTGGTAGATCTACTCTTGTACTACCCATATCATCAATATTAATCAAGCAGGAGTAGGGTTTTACCTCCATCGAGAGGGCCCGAACCTGGGTAAAAACATCATGTCCCTTGTCTCATGTTACCATCCGCCTAGACGCACAATTCGGGACCCCCTACCCGAGATCCGCCGGTTTTGACACCGACAACAACAATTTTAGATAGCAGGAGACGCCTAGCCTGCTCTGCCTCTGCTAGCTTATTTCTGGCTTCTTCTGTTGGGGAACGTTGCAGAAAATTAAAATTTTTCCTACGGTTTCACCAAGATCCATCTATGAGTTCATCTAAGCAACGAGTCAAGGGAGAGAGTTTGCATCTACATACCACTTGTAGATCACGAGCGGAAGCTAGCCAAGGGGATGGTGATGATGGAGTCGTACTCGAACGTGATTCGGATCACCGATGTCCAAGTGCTGAACGGACAACACCTCCGCGTTCAACACACGTACGGGACAGGAGACGTCTCCTCCTTCTTGATCCAGCAAGGGGGAAGGAGAGGTTGAGGAAGATTGCTCCAACGGCAGCACGACGGCGTGGTGTAGTTGGTGCAGCAGTACTCCGACAGGGCTTCGCCAAGCATATACGGAGGAGGAGAGGTGTTGGGGAGGGGAGGGGCTGCGCCTTGGCTGGTATTTGAGCTCCCATGCGCCTCCCCACTATATATAGGGGTGGAGGGGCTGGTTTCTTGCCCTCCAAGTCCATTGGGGCGTTGGCCAAGGTGGGAGGAAAGAAATCCCATCATTTCCTTCCCCACCGATTGTTATCCCCCCTTTTTAGGGATCTTGATCTTATCCCTTCGGGATATGATCTTATTCCTTCTAAGGGGGGATCTTGGTGCGCCTTGACCAGGGGTGTGGGGCCTTTCCCCCACTACTCACGTTCATGTGGGTCCCCCCATGCAGGTGGGCCCCACTCCGGAACCTTCTAGAACCTTCCCGGTACAATACCGAAAAATCCCGAACATTTTCCGGTGGCCAAAATAGGACTTCCCATATATAAATCTTTACCTCCGGACCATTCCGGAACTCCTCGTGACGTCCGGGATCTCATCCGGGACTCCGAACAACATTCGGTAACCACATACAAACTTCCTTTATAACCCTAGCGTCATCGAACCTTAAGTGTGTAGACCCTACGGGTTCGGGAGACATGTAGACATGACCGAGACGTTCTTCGGTCAATAACCAACAGCGGGATCTGGATACCCATGTTGGCTCCCACATGCTTCTCGATGTTGTCATCGGATGAACCACGATGTCGAGGATTCGATCAAACCCTGTATACAATTCCCTTTGTCAATCGGTACGTTACTTGCCCGAGACTCGATCGTCGGTATCCCAATACCTTGTTCAGTCTCGTTACCGGCAAGTCACTTTACTCGTACCGTAATGCATGATCTCATGGCCAACACTTTGGTCACCTTGAGCTCATTATGATGATGCATTACCGAGTGGGCCCAGAGATACCTCTCCGTCATACGGAGTGACAAATCCCAGTCTCGATCCGTGTCAACCCAACAGCTACTTTCGGAGATACCTGTAATGCACCTTTATAGTCACCCAGTTACGTTGTGACGTTTGATACACCCAAGGCACTCCTACGGTATCCGGGAGTTACACGATCTCATGGTCTAAGGAAGAGATACTTGACATTGGCAAAGCTCTAGCAAACGAACTAAACGACCTTTGTGCTATGCTTAGGATTGGGTCTTGTCCATCACATCATTCTCCTAATGATGTGATCCCGTTATCAACGACATCCAATGTCCATAGCCAGGAAATCATGACTATCTGTTGATCACAACGAGCTAGTCAACTAGAGCCTCACTAGGGACATATTGAGGTCTATGTATTCACACGTGTATTACGATTTCCGGATAATACAGTTATAGCATGAATAAAAGACAATTATCATGAACAATGAAATATAATAATACTTTTATTATTGCCTCTAGGGCATATTTCCAACAGTCTCCCACTTGCACTAGAGTCACCAATCTAGTTACATTGTGATGAATCGAACACCCATAGAGTTCTGGTGTTGATCATGTTTAGCTCGCGAGAGAGGTTTAGTCAACGGATCTGCGACATTCAGATCCGTATGTACTTTGCAAATTTCTATGTCTCCATCTTGAACATTTTCACGGATGGAGTTGAAACGACGCTTGATGTGCCTGGTCTTCTTGTGAAACCTGGGCTCCTTGGCAAGGGCAATAGCTCCAGTGTTGTCACAGAAGAGTTTGATTGGCCCCGACGCATTGGGTATGACTCCTAGGTCGGTGATGAACTCCTTCACCCAAATCGCTTCATGCGCTGCCTCCGAGGCTGCCATGTACTCCGCTTCACACGTAGATCCCGCCACGACGCTCTGCTTGCAGCTGCACCAGCTTACTGCTCCACCATTCAACATACACACGTATCCGGTTTGTGACTTAGAGTCATCCGGATCTGAGTCGAAGCTAGCGTCGACGTAACCCTTTACGACAAGCTCTTCGTCTCCTCCATAAACGAGAAACATGTCCTTTGTCCTTTTCAGGTACTTCAGGATATTCTTGACTGCTGTCCAGTGTTCCTTGCCGGGATTACTTTTGTATCTAGCTACCAAACTCACGGCAAGGTTTACATCAGGTCTGGTACACAGCATGGCATACATAATAGATCCTATGGCTGAAGCATAGGGGATGACACTCATCTCTTATTTATCTTTTGCCGTGGTCGGTGACTGAGCCGAGCTCAATCTCACACCTTGTAACATAGGCAAGAACCCCTTCTTGGACTGATCCATTTTGAACCTCTTCAAAATCTTATCAATGTATGTGCTTTGTGAAAGACCTATGAGGCGTCTCGATCTATCTCTATAGATCTTGATGCCTAATATGTAAGCAGCTTCTCCAAGGTCCTTCATTGAAAAACACTTATTCAAGTAGGCCTTAATGCTGTCCAGAAATTCTATATTATTTCCCATCAAGAGTATGTCATCTACATATAATATGAGAAATGCTACAGAGCTCCCACTCACTTTCTTGTAAACGCAGGCTTCTCCATAAGTCTGCATAAACCCAAACACTTTGATCATCTCATCAAAGCGAATATTCCAACTCCGAGATGCTTGCACCAGCCCATAAATGGATCGCTGGAGCTTGCATACTTTGTTAGCGTTCTTAGGATCGACAAAACCTTCCGGCTGCATCATATACAGTTCTTCCTTAAGATGCCCGTTAAGGAATGCTGTTTTGACGTCCATCTGCCATATCTCATAATCATAGTATGCGGCAATTGCTAACATGATTCGGACGGACTTTAGCTTCACTACGGGAGAGAATGTCTCGTCGTAGTCAATCCCTTGAACCTGTCGATTAACCTTAGCGACAAGTCGAGCTTTATAGATGGTGACATTACCATCCGCGTCTGTCTTCTTCTTAAAGATCCATTTGTTTTCTATCGCTCGCTGATCATCGGGCAAGTCTGTCAAAGTCCATACTTTGTTTTCATACATGGATTCTATCTAGGATTTCATGGCTTCAAGCCATTTGTTGGAATCTGGGCCCGCTATCGCTTCTTCATAGTTCGAAGGTTCACCGTTGTCTAACAACATGATTTCCAGGACGGGGTTGCCGTACCACTCTGGTGCGGAACGTGTCCTTGTGGACCTACGAAGTTCAGTAGCAACTTGATCCGAAGTACCTTGATCATCATCATTGGTTTCCTCTTCAGTTGGTGTGGGCATCACAGGAACATTTTCCTGAGCTGCACCACTTTCCCGTTCGAGAGGTAGTACTTCATCGAGTTCTACTTTCCTCCCACTTACTTCTTTCGAGAGAAACTCTTTTTCCAGAAAGCATCCGTTCTTGGCAACAAAGATTTTGCCCTCGGATCTTAAGTAGAAGGTATACCCGACAGTTTCCTTAGGGTATCCTATGAAGACGCATTTTTCCGACTTGGGTTCGAGCTTTTCAGGTTGAAGTTTCTTGACATAAGCATCGCATCCCCAAAACTTTTAGAAATGACAGCTTAGGTTTCTTCCCAAACCATAATTCATACGGTGTCGTCTCAACGGATTTAGACGGTGCCCTATTTAAAGTGAATGTAGCTGTCTCTAGAGCGTATCCCCAAAATGATAGCGGTAAATCAGTAAGAGACATCATAGACCGCACCATATCCAATAGAGTGCGATTACGATGTTCGGACACACCGTTTCGCTGAGGTGTTCCAGGCGGCGTGAGTTGTGAAACGATTCCACATTTCCTTAAGTGTGTGCCAAATTCGTGACTTAAATATTCTCCTCCACGATCTGATCGTAGGCACTTTATCTTTCGGTCACGTTGATTCTCCACCTCATTCTGAAATTCCTTGAACTTTTCAAAGGTCTCAGACTTGTGTTTCATTAAGTAGACATACCCATATCTACTTAAGTCATCAGTGAGAGTGAGAACATGATGATATCCTTCGCGAGCCTCAACGCTCATTGGACCGCACACATCGGTATGTATGATTTCCAATAAGTTGGTTGCTCGCTCCATTGTTCCGGAGAACGGAGTCTTGGTCATCTTGCCCATGAGGCATGGTTCGCACGTGTCAAACGATTCATAATCAAGAGATTCTAAAAGTCCATCGGCATGGAGCTTCTTCATGCGCTTGACACCAATGTGACCAAGGCGGCAGTGCCACAAGTATGTGGGACTATCGTTATCAACTTTACATCTTTTGGCATCTACACTATGAACATGTGTAATTTTACGCTCGAGATTCATTAAGAATAAACCATTGACCATCGGAGCATGACCATAAAACATATCTCTCATATAAATCGAACAACCATTATTCTCAGACTTAAATGAGTAGCCATCTCGTATTAAACAAGATCCAGATACAATGTTCATGCTCAAACTTGGCACTAAATAACAATTATTAAGGTTCAAAACTAATCCCATAGGTAAATGTAGAGGCAGCGTGCCGGCGGCGATCACATCGACTCTGGAACCATTCCCGACGCGCATCGTCACCTCGTCCTTCGCCAGTCTCCGTTTATTCCGCAGCTCCTGCTGTGAGTTACAAATATGAGCAACGGCACCGGTATCAAATACCTAGGAGTTACTACGAGTACTGGTAAGGTACACATCAATTACATGTATATCAAATATACCTTTGGTTTTGCCGGCCTTCTTATCTGCTAAGTATTTGGGGCAGTTCCGCTTCCAGTGACCCTTCCCCTTGCAATAAAAGCACTCAGTCTCAGGCTTAGGTCCATTCTTTGACTTCTTCCCGGTAACTGGCTTACCAGGCGTGGCAACCTCCTTGCCGTCCTTCTTGAAGTTCTTCTTACCCTTGCCCTTCTTGAACTTAGTGGTCTTATTGACCATCAACACTTGATGTTCTTTCTTGATTTCAGCCTCTGCTGACTTCAGCATCGAGAACACTTCAGGAATGGTCTTTTCCATCCCCTGCATGTTGTAGTTCATCACAAAGCTCTTGTAGCTTGGTGGGAGCGACTGGAGGATTCTGTCAATGACCGCCTCATCTGGGAGGTTAATGTTCAGCTGGGTCATACGGTTGTGCAACCCAGACATCTTCAG
>NC_041381.1:40775356-40796690 GCF_002162155.2 Triticum dicoccoides | reverse complement strand
CTGTGTAAAACTGTCTTACACCCGTTGTATGTGAACGTAAGAATCCATCACACCCGATCATCACGTGGTGCTTAGAAGCGATGAACTGTAGCAACGGTGCACAGTTAGGGGAGAACACTTCTTGAAATTTTTGTAAGGGATCATCTTATTTACTACCGTCGTCCTAAGTAAACAAGATGCATAAACATAATAAACATCACATGCAATTATATAGTTGTGACATGATATGGCCAATATCATATAGCTCCATTGATCTTCATCTTCGGGGCTCCATGATCATCTTGTCACCGGCTTGACACCATGATCTCCATCATCATGATCTCCATCATCGTGTCTTCATGAAGTTGTCACGCCAACGACTACTTCTACTTCTATGGCTAACGCGTTTAGCAATAAAGTAAAGTGAGTTACATGTTGTTCTTCAATGACACGCAGGTCATACAAAAATAAAGACAACTCCTATGGCTCCTGCCGGTTGTCATACTTATCAACATGCAAGTCGTGAATCCTATTACAAAGAACATGATCTCATACATCACAATTCATCATTCATCACAACTTCTGGCCATATCACATCACATGATCAATCGCTGCAAAAACAAGTTAGACGTCCTCTAATTGTTGTTGCATCTTTTACGTGGCTGCAATTGGGTTCTAGCAAGAACGTTTTCTTACCTACGAATAACCACAACGTGATTTTGTCAACTTCTATTTACCCTTCATAAGGGCCCTTTTCATCGAATCCGCTCCAACTAAAGAGGGAGAGACAGACACCCGCTAGCCACCTTATGCAACTAGTGCATGTCAGTCGGTGGAACCGGTCTCACGTAAGCGTACGTGTAAGGTTGGTCCGGGCCGCTTCATCCCACAATACCGCCGAAGCAAGAAAATACTAGTAGAGGCAAGTAAGATGACAAAATCCACGCCCACAACAAAATTGTGTTCTACTCGTGCAAAGAGAACTACGCATAGACCTAGCTCATGATGCCACTGTTGGGGAACGTTGCAGAAAATTAAAATTTTTCCTACGGTTTCACCAAGATCCATCTATGAGTTCATCTAAGCAACGAGTCAAGGGAGAGAGTTTGCATCTACATACCACTTGTAGATCACGAGCGGAAGCTATCCAAGGGGATGGTGATGATGGAGTCGTACTCGAACGTGATTCGGATCACCGATGTCCAAGTGCTGAACGGACAGCACCTCCGCGTTCAACACAAGTACGGGACGGGAGACGTCTCCTCCTTCTTGATCCAGAAAGGGGGAAGGAGAGGTTGAGGAAGATTGCTCCAACGGCAGCACGACGGCGTGGTGTAGTTGGTGCAGCAGTACTCCGACAGGGCTTCGCCAAGCATATACGGAGGAGGAGAGGTGTTGGGGAGGGGAGGGGCTGCGCCTTGGCTTGTATTTGAGCTCCCATGCGCCTCCCCACTATATATAGGGGTGGAGGGGCTGGTTTCTTGCCCTCCAAGTCCATTGGGGCGTTGGCCAAGGTGGGAGGAAAGAAATCCCATCATTTCCTTCCCCACCGATTGTTATCCCCCTTTTTAGGGATCTTGATCTTATCCCTTCGGGATATGATCTTATTCCTTCTAAGGGGGGATCTTGGTGCGCCTTGACCAGGGGTGTGGGGCCTTTCCCCCACTACTCACGTTCATGTGGGTCCCCCCATGCAGGTGGGCCCCACTCCGGAACCTTCTAGAACCTTCCCGGTACAATACCGAAAAATCCCGAACATTTTCCGGTGGCCAAAATAGGACTTCCCATATATAAATCTTTACCTTCGGACCATTCCGGAACTCCTCGTGACGTCCGGGATCTCATCCGGGACTCCGAACAACATTCGGTAACCACATACAAACTTCCTTTATAACCCTAGCGTCATCGAACCTTAAGTGTGTAGACCCTACGGGTTCGGGGGACATGTAGACATGACCGAGACGTTCTCCGGTCAATAACCAACAGCGGGATCTGGATACCCATGTTGGCTCCCACATGCTTCTCGATGTTGTCATCGGATGAACCACGATGTCGAGGATTAGATCAAACCCTGTATACAATTCCCTTTGTCAATCGGTACGTTACTTGCCCGTGACTCGATCGTCGGTATCCCAATACCTTGTTCAGTCTCGTTACCGGCAAGTCACTTTACTCGTACCGTAATGCATGATCTCGTGGCCAACACTTTGGTCACCTTGAGCTCATTATGATGATGCATTACCGAGTGGGCCCAGAGATACCTCTCCGTCATACGAAGTGACAAATCCCAGTCTCGATCCGTGTCAACCCAACAGCTACTTTCGGAGATACCTGTAATGCACCTTTATAGTCACCCAGTTACGTTGTGACGTTTGATACACCCAAGGCACTCCTACGGTATCCGGGAGTTACACGATCTCATGGTCTAAGGAAGATATACTTGACATTGGCAAAGCTCTAGCAAACGAACTAAACGACCTTTGTGCTATGCTTAGGATTGGGTCTTGTCCATCACATCATTCTCCTAATGATGTGATCCCGTTATCAACGACATCCAATGTCCATAGCCAGGAAATCATGACTATCTGTTGATCACAACGAGCTAGTCAACTAGAGGCTCACTAGGGACATATTGAGGTCTATGTATTCACACGTGTATTACGATTTCCGGATAATACAGTTATAGCATGAATAAAAGACAATTATCATGAACAATGAAATATAATAATACTTTTATTATTGCCTCTAGGGCATATTTCCAACATCTTCCATCTCTTCTTTGGCTTGGGTGAAGAGAGCATCTGATTGCTCTTTTCACTTCTTCAGGAACTCAACTACATTCTCAAGGGCTGCTGCACGCTTTCTTTCAGCCTTTACTAATGCCACGAGGACACGAACATCTAACGACTCCACCTGGCTTGTGTGTAATCCAGCATCATCTGGGTATTTGCACCTTGTGTCTAATACAACATCATTAGGGAACTGGCACCTTGTGTGTAATCCAGCCTCATTTTGGAAACATGATCTCGAGGTTGACCATACTTCCCTCCTCGTAGGAACTGCATCCTGACATGAAGTTACTTCTTTTTTAGATCAATACTCAGAGAAACCTAGATCCATTTAGTAGAAGCCAGATAAATAGAACTCAGAGAAGTGAATTCAAAAGGAAAAGAAATATAAAAACAGACTACACGGTGAGAACACCCACTTCCTACATCAAGTTAAAAATGAAAGCATTAGGACAATTAAGACTCTTCTTATTACACATCGAAGAACACCACGCTTAAGAGAAACAGAAACTACAACATATACACATTGAAGAACACGAGGCTAAACGAAAGTAATTGAAAGGGTGTTACTTACGAAAGCTCGTTTTACAGGTTCAGTGCAGCTCCTCTTTAACTTGCCACGCTCCTTGAAGATGTCCCGAATATCCCGTGTTTGGTCTTCATTGCTCCTGTGCATGTTCACACTCGTGGTTTCAAAATCTCAACATGGCAAGAAAAATACTACTAGTAATACTCGCGCATCTTGTGGGCAACATTAAAGCACTCGTCTGCCATGTTAGAGCATCTCCAACAGAATCGCAACGCGCGGTGCTTTAAAAAAACGTTTACAGTGCTGAGATCGAGAAGTAGATACTAGAGAGTAGAGGATAGTTCTCAGCATAGATAGATACAAAAAAGATAATTCAACTACTCTTCGTCGTCCGACTGCTCCTCGGTGATGTCCTCCTCCGACGTCTGACTGTAGGCGTGAAGATATCGATCGTCGTCGGATTCCCAGGGCGACGCTGCTCCTAGCCTCATGTTGAATTGAGCGTCCGCTTTTCGCCTACGCTTGTCCTCGCGATAGGCGGCTCGCTCCGCCCTCCTCTTATCCCTCTCCGCCCTCCTTTGCGCATAGAACTCGCGCTCGTTGATGATGTCCTGTGGGAAGTGTTGGTGCCACAACGCAATGGCTTCCTCGTCCATCTCGGCGATGCCGAGACGGTGCTCCCTCCTCCGGTTGTCATGACGATCCTCGTCGGTGCTAAGCCGCGGCAGAGGCGCGAGCTCCTGCGCCCGCTCCCGCGTCAGCACGTTGGGGAAGTTCAATGTTCTATGAGGCCACCGGAGGCGCCACGCCTCCGCGTCGTACGCGCGGGCGGCCTCGGTGGCGGTGTAAAAAGGCCGAGGCGCATCCCGCGGAACCGGATCTCGGCAGAGAAGCCGCCGGAGGGGCGCACGCGGACTCCGCGGTATCCCCAAGTTTCTCGGATATGCGGCGGCATGGTGGCGCGGCGGCAGCGAGGTGAAAAAGATCGGGGAGAGAGCGGTGCCGAGGCACAGAGCGGTGGCAAGGCACAGAGCGGTGGGAGGGTGTTGGATTTTATAAAGCACGCCGGACGCCGCGCGCCAAAACTAGCGCACACCCGGCCGCTTTTTCCTGCGCGCGCGATCCTTTCCCGACGTCTCTGCTATCTCTACTCTCTTCGCTACCGTTATATTTATTTTATATTTTATATTTAATATTTATCTCTACTTCCTTTACTATCTACTTTTTTTTCTCTATACTTTTTTTTCATGTAATATAGACCGTCCGATTTATATCTGACAGATAGGAAGGAAACAAATGGGAATTTTGAAAAAAGATACCCATACCCCTCTCCAGATTTGCAAATAAGGCCTTCCCTCGTTCATCCTTTTCTCCCACAAGATAAACTACTCATACAAATGCATCTTGATGCGTGTAACGCATGGGCATCTTGCTAGTTCTAAAAACCTTTCCATCATTTGCCACACTGCTGGTTGCAAATGAAAAACCTACCCAAGCACAGCGCGATACAAGATCGACGCACAATTACAAGCTGATATTCTGTTGGACAATGGAGGCTATAACCAATTACTTTTACGGGAACAATAGCACCCAGGAAAATTGAAGGGTAGGTATGAACAAAATTGGAACTGCACATGTACTGCTAAGTGATTCAATACACACATTACCAATCGAGGAGGAGAATGATGGTCGCGGCGGCCTCTGTGAGTCATGGTCGGTAACGGGAGTCAGTTCATTGTCCATGACGGTGGTACTTCTGCGCTTGGCGTCGGCTTCCGGGAAGCAGATCCGAGACCGTGGAAGCCGATGCCGGGGAAGAGGCTCCGTCTACGACGACGACGGTGGACCGGCTCTAGTGCGGCGTATGAGGTCATCGATGAGGCAGATGCGCTGCGGTGGACAAGTGCGCCGATGCAAAGGGGAGGAGCACGAAGGCTGCGGTGCCGTGGAGAAGTCTATTTTGTGGTGGGGATAGAAAATGGGGAGTATTCAGGTGTACTACCCTGGGTGCCGGGGTGGGGCTGGCTGGGTAGGGTGAACCTGAAGTTACGAAAACAGCCCCCTACCAAGCGTCGTACGTAGGCCTGTTCCGAAGGCTATGATGGTAACTTCCCACTACTCGAATCAGGGTCGCGGGAGATTTTCCCGCCGACCTCAAAATTTTGTGACACTGGACTCCCCGTGTGGCGTGTTGAGTGATTCGGCTAAGCAACTAGCGAGTAGTTGTAGTAAACTCTGCATATTAGGTTTGACCGAAGTCAAACTTCCTAAAGTTTGACCAAGTTTATATAAAAATATAAACATTTACCATAACAAATATGTATGATGTGGAAGTACATTCAATAATGAATCTAATGGTATTTATTTGTTATTGTATGTGTTAATATTTTTTGTTACAAGCTTTCTGAGAGTTTACAAAACTTGACTTTGACCAATGCTAATACGCGGACTTAAATAAAAACGGAGGGAGTACACATTTGTTTTCTTAGTTTGTAGTGAACTAATCATTTGTTGAAATTGTGAAATAAATATATTAGGCTATTGACTTCGAATGTAATGGTCTATACAATTCAATAGTTACAATCATTGTCGAATCCCAAGATGTATACAAGGTCTATAGTACTTCACAACATGCTCAAACTCACATGATCCCAGTCAAATGAGAATCTAAATGCATTTCATAGTTATTACTTTGTAGGATGCAACAAAAACAACCAAAACTCTACATCAACCATTATAGAAGCAACATTTTGACATATCCCACTGTGTGAATGAAACATGCAGAGAGAGCTTTTGAAGATGGAGCAGATAGGGCGAGAAAGATTGTATGTATGTGGACGAGAGAGTAGGAGACAAACCTAACGAGACACACAGAGAGAGAGAGAGAAAGAGAGAGGAATAAGTTAGGTCTGTGAGAAAGATGGAGACATGTGATATACGTGATTCTGTATATGTGGAAGGAGAAGAGACAACATGTTTGATGAGAGAGCTGGAAAAACATGGATGAGAGGGGAAGGATCTCATGGGTTGAGGGATTGACAATTTTGTGTGGGGGAGAGAGGGATTGGTAATTTTGTGCAAGAGAGAGAGAGGGTGGGGGGGGGAGGAGTCAGTCAGCCGTCGTCACATCACCCTGCTTCCAAATGACCACGCATTCTCTAGCGCGGTGTGGTCGCCGTCTTCGATCTGCTCGATGCCCTTTTTGAAGATTGAGGTGTTGTGCATGTTGGGGTGCAAAGAAGCACAAGCGAGAGTGGTCGCCGTATAACCTTGGATGGGGATGAATTCTGTGCTCGGGGTAGTGTGTGTATGTGTTGTGCTGCATGCGTGCGTGTGTGTGTGTGTGTGTCTCTCTCTCTCTCTCTTTGTGTGTGTGTGTGTGTGTTAGGTATTGAGCGAAAACAAACCTATGGAGAGAAATGGGTATTCACGAAGAGATTGCGCGGGCCTTGAGGTGGGCAGGGGCCGAGTGAGGATGTCAAAATGTGCGCGTTGATGCATATGTTGCATGCGGTCGTGCGAGGGACGGATGAATCGATAGAGATGGTTGTTGTGTTACGGATGCTCCTCTCTCTCTCTCTCTCCCTCTCTCTCTCTCTCACACACACACACAAGTAACTAGAAGGCCGTTCTCTCATGTATACACAACGTATCGGCATTTGTCTATGTCTCACTCATGCATGATCGTTTGCACATTCACACCTCTCTATGTCTGTATCACACGCACACCATCTCCACATTGCCCTTCCGCCACAACACACATATGGACACATACACACGTTCTCTCTCAGTCACACACACAAAATAAGTATTAAAAAAACGAGGGCGCACCTAAAACGTCCAAATCCAAATAAACACAAACTGGAGCTAAATTCAAATATATTGAAATATTGTAGCGTCAAGAACTTTCCCAGGAAAAAAAAGTTGAGTAATATTCGAGGATTATTTTCACACACACAAAAAGGTTCGGTGGATGTCCTTCGAGCGGGACACGGTGATGCACCGTTCCATCGACCGTGCGGCCGCGGTTGACGCGCTTGCACAGGATTCCGTATCGTGGCTATGGTACTAACTTCAAAATAAATAAATAATAAAAGCGTTGCCTAAGTCTAATGTTTACGTGTACTAGTACGGTTTTCTTTTAAGTTTGACCAACCTCATATAAAACTAAAGTAAGCTCCCATACGTGCACTCATCAATATGCCGCCGCCGCCGTTGCGCATGCCGGCACCCGCCTGCTTCGGCCAACAATTTCTCGCCCATCACCACCGTGTCGCCGCCATCCCTGTGCCATGAAGCCAAAGGCTCGCCCGCTCACGTCGCCTGCAGTCCCTCCTCGCCATGCCGCCATGCTTCCAAGCACGGGAGCAGCTGGTGGAGCCGTGTCTATGCACGCAGCGTACGAAGAGGAGGACGAGCGCGTGGTCCAGCACACCGGCGAGGAGGAACTAGCGTGTCATTGTCGTCTCCGCCCGCGCGGAGGAGGCGCGCATGGTGGCTGTCGCGGCGGAAGCCGGTCGCGTGCGCGTCGAGCCCACAAACCGGGTGCGGACGCAGATTTTACCTTGGAGACCTTGAATGCCACGTCGATCCTGCAATCTGAAGGAGCAATTTGGGTCAGTCAACTCATGTGAGCCGTTTGATGCAACATGGATGGCTATAAGGGCTTCTTCCACCTCTTCTGCCGTCTTCTTCCTTTGCTCCGTCGAATTTCGTTCACAAATCGACTGACCCAAATTATACTACTAGTACGAACGTATTAAGTACAGTGGGAACACGAAGGTACGAGCAGTAGTACCAAATGCAAGAAGAACAGTAGTAAGACATAGTACTAGTACTACTCTACGTACTAAATAGTTCAAATAACGAGAAAGAACATAAACATAATTCTGCCGGGGCCTCAGCACAACACACCCTTGAAAATAAACTAAGCAACTAGTCAGCTTGACACTGCAGTAGAACCAGCATGAGCAACGACACTGCCACCTACTCGGAGTCCGAGTCCACGTCCTCGACTTCGTCCTCGTCCCTCTTCCTCTTCCTCTTCGCTGATGCTTCTTTGCTTGAACTGGACACTGGGCTCTGTTTCTTCATCCAACCCATGTAGATATTTAAACAAAGGTAGGCATCCATTGCTGCGTACAGGATGTGATCTTCATCTAATGTCTTCGACTCCCATGCATGATGAAACTCGTGATGAGGTTTCTTCAGTTTAGCGTATGAAGGATCAATCATGGCTGCTGCTAGGGTCAGCATTGAAGGTTGAGAGGAGGACACCAGGCTTGCCTTCTGGAGATGGAAGGGCTGGCCTACAATGAGACCTATCCGACGCAGGACTTCTTTGTCATTCTTAAAGCCTATAGTAATGAATTTCACTCTTTTGTCCTTGAGGAAGTTCTTAAAATCCTGGCACTCAACGTCGGCATGGCATATGTGGTAGACCAAGCAAACATTATGTACGCAAACCTGGATCACGGCGGGCTTCTTCCTCTCTTCGTCCTTTAGATCCTTCTCTCGTCCCAGGATTGTGGTGTACTCAACATCTAGCCCAGCGACCCACTCATCCATTGAACTACTGAACATGCGTAGGAAGCAAGCAAGCCATGCTTTCACCGTCGCGGATCCACGTGTGTAGATGACGATGAACTGATCGTCGGTGATGGATCTAACCTGGTACTCAGCGGCGACCATGGAGATTTGGGAGGCCATGGATTTTGGAGGAGGGTTAGGAGAAGTTGAACTGTTGTATCCCGCAAAAACTGGGAGCGAACTAATGTGAAAGGACGGGACAACTGGGAGCGAACTGTTGTGAGGTAGAAGATGGGGACGAGTAGGGTGTGCGAACGGCGTGGGGTTGCTGGCTTGCTCAGTGGATAAACGGTTGCAAGCCCCCAAAGAGTTCTCGAGAACTATGCGGGACCCACTAGATGTCATGTCTACTAGACCCATATCGTAGGCCTGACGGTATAGCTTCTGCCTGTTTGCACTCCATGCCGGTGCGTGGATGTAACTTCACTTAATTCCGTCAACTATCGTGCCTCCCATGACCTTCGCCTCCCTCGCGCGGTCGCGCCCTTTGAGACTTCGACCGGCTAAAAATGAGCAATTTTTTTGCCTACTCCGCATACATGATACTCCCTCTGGTCCTTTTTACTCCCGTCAACCGTTTGCAAAGTGTTTGACCAAATATATACTTTTTTTAAACACCACCTTATATTAATTAACCAGCCACACCAGTCACTCATTCGATACAATATTCACCACACAAGGCGGTACGTTATTTACAAGAATACCATCTAATCTATTGTCAAAGCTTTACTTAGCGATTAAGTGTGCCACCTTATTGGCCGAACGGCTAATCTTTGACAATCGAAGATTGTTGATCAACTTTGAGATGCTCAACGCTTTCATCTTCTGGTCACGCATAGCAGACCTGTCATAGTCCCCCGATGCAAGAGACGCTACCACAAAAGCACAATCAGTCTCTAAAATTACAGGATTATGAAGAGAAATACCTATGTAGAGACCGGCAATGCAAGCCCTAAGCTCCGCTTCCTCCATGCATTGACAGGCATCAATGAAATCCCACGACCAAATTTATACTAAAAATATCAATATCTACAATACTGATTATAATGAGTATAAGAACTACGTTTTATAATGAGTGTAAAAATATTGATTTGACATTGTGAATGTTGATAGTCCCTCCGTCTAGGTGAGTAAGTCATCTTAGGCTGTGCACCGTGACCAAGGAGGAGGGGAAAACGAGAGACATTAATGTTTATTTGCTAATTAAATAGTATTGCATGCAATGAACTAACCACTGCATGTCATGTTTGATAGTCTCAGGTCATTAAAAGCATGCACACCCTCATCTCTTATTGGTTGATATGTCAAGAAACAAGAAACGAGGTAGAAGTTAATGCACCGCGCCTACGTGTTTTGGGATTATTTGGTTTTCGTAAGATGACTTACACACCTAGCTATTAGAGTACCACTACCTCCCTTCTAGTTTAAAGGGCTCGACTCAAATTTCACCTACTCTTAGCAAGATAGTAGAGGCGGTGGAATAGTTTTTGAAGTATGCAAAAGTACTCAAATGATGTCGTTCTTCACAAAAAAATGTGTTTACCAATGCATGCATGAACACTAGTTAGTCTAACCCCCCTCTCTTCTTTAATTCTTTGCCACATCAGCATGTTTGCTATTCCCGTGTACCAGCTAAGATACCACCATGATGGCCAGCCTTAATCATCGCATGCAATAATTCAGTGCACCTTGAAATATGAACATGTGTGGGGCGTGTATGTTTTTAATGACTTGAGACTATACCTAGCCCGGCATGCAAGATGACTTATTATGCACCGTTCCCCATACCTGCAGGAAGCCCGTTCGTCTTCAAATCTTTTCCTCTCCATGTGTGGAAACAATATGCCTGCCAAACTCTCCTTCTCCCTCCGCCGGTCCCACCACTCCACCCCGTGTGAAAAAAATCTGCATGCATGACTCTCCTCCCCCCACGCTCGTCCAATCCGTTGTGACTAACAATATTTCCACCCCTTCGCTCCCCCGTAATTTACTCCAACAAATATGCCCACGTAGCTTTTACTTAACTTCAGGTGCATTGGGTCACTAACATACGGGCCCAGCAGTGTACTGGCCCACATGTCAGTGACGCAACTGGACCTGCAGTTAAGTCAGTGCAGCTCAGTCCATATCTTACGTAGGTGTGCCATTGCTCGCTATAAATACTGTGCCTCCCACGACATCGCTATCTCCTCCCCCTCACGTTCACGTTCATCACTATCACCTCCCCCTCCCTGTCATGTCGACCACCATGGCATCTCCCCTCCCAAGCCCTAGGAGCCCCTCGCTGCACCACACAGACGGTCATGCGTCGCCTTTCTGTTCCTCGCCGCCACTAGTCGAGGAGGACGCGTCGGTGTTCCGCTCCTCGCCGCTACGTGACGCGTCGCCGTTCTGTTCCTCGCCTCCACTAGTCGAGGAGGATGCGTCGGCGTTCCGCTCCTCGCCGCGACGCGACGGGTCGCCGTTCCGTTCCTCGCCGCCACTAGTCGAGGAGGACGCGTCGGCATTCCGCTCCTCGCCGCGATGCGTCGAGGTGGACGTGTCGGCGTTCTCAATCTTGCCGGCACGCGTGTCGGAGGACGCATCGGCTCCCTGCTTCGAGGAGAACGCCGCGCCGCCCGCCGAGCCCTCCAGCCTTGAGGATCTTTGGAAAGAAATGGATGTCGCCTTGTGGGAGGCTTTGCCTCCAGCAGAGCGCGCCAAAATAGAGGCGGAGAAGAAGGCCGAGGAAGAGAAGCGCACCGCGCAACAAGCTTTCTGGGAGATCTATGTCGCGTTCGAGAGAGTCAAGCAATTGGTTCTTTGGCAGAAGGCTCGTGCGAGGGCCGTGAGGGTCGCGGAGGACGCCCATGCCGACGCCCTGAGTGCAGTCGAGCCCAAGCGCCTCATCTACGCTTGGTGGTATGTGGACCGGGTGCACGCTTCCAGCCAGGAGGAGTACCTGTTGGCGCCGGATCACCACAGCAGTGAGATCGCGCTCGCCCGCCGGCAAGCCGCCAATCATCACCTCGCGAGTTGCGAGGCTGAGGAAGAGGCGTTGTGTCAGCGCGCTGAGAAACAGCCATGCACCAGGGCACTCGTGGCACGCCGCAAGCGCTCCTGCGAGCGCCGTGGCTTTTAGGAGGAGTATAATTTTTGTTTCGTAAGGCCATCTCATTAGTTTTGGGACGCAAATGATAAATCCCGAACGCTCAGGAATTTTTAGCGTCCTTAATTAAGTATGTAAAAAGGAATGTTTAGAAACGTTTTGTATTATTACGCATTTTGCAAGTACGTGCATATAGCACAAACTTTACTATATACTATCGGACTACACGTCTCTCTCGATATATACTTGCAGACTGTGCTACTCCCTCCATCCAGGTCAATAAGTCATCTTTGGTTGTGCATGGTGACCAAGAAGGAGGGAAGACTTGTACACCTAGACGGAGGGAGTACTACTATTACTTATGTACGTGCAAATGCACGTTTGAACATTACAATGCGGTTTTTGTAAAAGTGGAAAAACAGCACTAGTCAAGCTTGTGAAACGATTCAATGCAAAACAAATGCAAAAATGCTCGTTTGATTGTTTACTTTTAGCTTCCTTCTCTGTCGTTATTTCTCTGTGCACCGTGACCAAGGAGGAGGAGAAAACGGGAAACGTTAATGTTTATTTGCTAATTAATAGTATTGCATGCAATGAACTAACCACTTCATGTCGTGTTTGATATCTCAAGTCATTAAAAGCATGCACACTCTTTATCTCTTATTGGTTGATATGTCAAGAAACAAGAAACGAGGTAGAAGTTAATGCACCATGCCTAAGTGTTTTCGGATTATTTGGTTTTTTCGTAAGATGACTTACACACCTAGATGCACCGCACCTAAGTGTTTTGAGTAACATTTTATCAGTTAAATCTTTGGTCAAAATTTAGCACAAATTACAATGGTGAGGAATAAACCAGGACGGAGTAGTAGTTTAGAAGCCCAAGTAAATGAGTGAGGCGCCTTATTGTTACTCTCCACTATGACTAGTCTTGTGGGAAAAGCTGGGGAAGCCGCCAAAAGAACTGGCCCTAGGAGTAGTAGCTAGGGATCGAGCGTGGGAGATGAACTGGAGAAAGTAAATGCAGAGAGATGAAATGCAAAAAAGACGGAGGGATGTGATGGTTGCTTGTCTGTTTATTTTACCAGGCCATTTATTACTGGGAGTGGTTCGGTTTTGTGATATGACGGCTTTACTGCCGCGCCACGAGCGGGGCGAGAGGTGAGACTCCCGTGCAGGGACGCCCTCTACACTTGTAATACATCGGTCGTGGTTTATTAGTCCCCCATTGAATTTGACTAAAGATTTAACTGACAAAAATGTTAGTGCATGTCAACAAAAACTATATTGTTGGATTCGTATTTGAACATAGTTTTGAATGATATAATTTTAGGTGACATGCATCAGTATTTATCGTCCTATATATAATGTTAGTTCAATTTTTGGTCGTACTAATCTATAGTAGTAAGGTGCCCGTGCGTTGCACCGAAGAGTGAAATGCATTGATCGGGGAGTTGTTTATTTTGACAAAGGATGTGGGGGTCATCTCATGTGTAACGGGTATCGATAGGTTTCTTCGGATATTATCTCATCTCTAGAGCTCACAAACATCTGGGTGAAATAGATAAAAAGGTATCTTTTGCAAACAAAAGCGTTCAACTATTCAACCTGCATCCAAAACTTGTGAAGAAATAACACTTATTGTGCTTTGCAAGAAATGATCTTTAAGAATTAGTTTTTGAGTATCGATTGTTATACATGTTGGCTACAGATGACATGGCACTTTCTTATTGTCAACAGTTGGCTATACTATTAAGTAATATTAACCATGCCCTTATACACCTAGACGGAGGGATTAAACCAGGATGACTTGCAAGGGGGCAGAGGAGATGTAAGAAATGGTTCATCGTAAGTCTTTCACCAGTACTGTAGTAAAAATTCATACATGGAAGATTCTAGACTAAACCATAAACGGATACACTTTTATTCATGCGCGATACTCCAATAGAGCAAGATCCTGCATGGAAGTCTCCACATGCTTAGACAATGGATTACATTGAGCGAAGACTAATGATCAACATTTAACTTGATAATGCGTATTTTTTTAGAAGAACAGGGAGGCTCCTCCCCGGTTCCATTATCAAATGAAACCCAAAGTGTCTTACATCAGCTCACTGAGAGGAGCAGTTCAAAGAAAGGACTGCGGTGAAAGCTACTCAAGTTTAACGACAAGCTTACAGAATCAAAAGCAGCAAAGACACGGGCCATAAGCGTATGTCCAGGTGAACCTCCTTGGAGTCCCCGTGCACCGAGTCGGCAGGTAAAGGATAGAACGGATGCCACGGGTTTTCCAAGTCCAGATTGGCGGGATAGTCCAATCTCCTCAGATTCCAAGTCTGTCCATTGAAGCCGGTTTCGCCGCCCACGTGACCCGGAGGGGTAGTAACATTGACCTTGCACCCGTACATCTGCCTCGTGTCAGTGTCAGCGTCAGCGGCGACGCCCCTGATGCACGCTACAAGGACGGGGCGGCGGCCTGCGCAGGCCTCGCCGGTGCCCACGATCAAGAGGAAGACGCTATCATCCTCCTCCAAGACTAGCAGGCGGCGGTGATCCTCCAGCGACTTCGGCATGGTGAACCGGTAGCACGTGTCATACTTGATGTTCTCCGCCAAGGGCCAGCAGTGACCGCTGCACGCATCCGTGAGGTGATGCACCATGTCCGCCGGCGAGCCACAAAACGGCATCAGGCACTCATAGCAGTGGACGAAGGGCTCCTTGGAGGCATCGACCAGGCCGTCCATGAAACGGGAGTGGCTGTAGGGGACATTGCGCCAGTTGAATATGTGAGCAAGTTACTACGAGATTTAATCTGAATAAGCACAAAATAAATCATGACGGCTATAACAGAGATGAAACTAACCATGTGGACTAGCATAGTAGTAGGATACAGAGTAGAAACATGAATTCTACCACGATTTCGAACAGGAAGGACAGAAACACATACGGTGCAACGGGAGCAGCACCGTTGGCGTTGAGGTTGTCGCCCATGTCGTTGAGGAAGAGGTTGCCGAGGTTGGGGAAGAAGTCGTCGTCGGTGAAGTCGTGGCTGCCAGCAGTCGCAAGAGTGCGCTCCCCAGATTTCAACAGCGCCCTCCGAATGGAGCGCAGGAGGGAGTGGCTGTAGGGGACGTTGCGGCCGCCGAATGGAGCGCAGGAGTAGCACACGAAGCAGTAGATGGTGTCCTTACTAGTACTCCCAAGTCTCTATCTATCTATATCTATATATATCTACTCTTATAGAAAACCGAGTTGGTGATGATGGTTTGCCTGCCATCTTGTAATATAGACCGTCCGATCTATATCTGATGGATGTAAAGCCAACTATGACAATTTTACAAAAGATACCCGCACCTCTCTCCACATTTACAGATAAGGCCTTACCTCGTGCTCCTCCCTATGTCTCTATCTCTACAAGTACTTTTTTTATAACAAATCGAATAGTGCTGCGCCGTCCACTGCACGCCCGGCTGGACACACCTCCTCGCCTCCACCATCACCAACTGAGTCTTTTATAGGAGTAGGAGTAGAGAAAAAACCGAGTTGGTGATGATGGTGTGCCGTGCAATGCACGGGCATCTTGCTATTTTTTTTGCATATAAGTCCAAACACCACGTAGACACGGTCTTTGAGCACGGTTTGTAGTCATTCCATGATCAGGCATCGAAGTTTGTAACTATTTTAGATTAGAATATACTACTCCTCCGGTGCTAGTAGTGGAGCAGAGTCCTACTCTACTACTCTACTCTAGCAAGCTAGGGCATAGTACTGTAGTAGGTACTGTAGGGAGTACCAGTACGGCGATCACTCAAGCAAGTTGTCTGGCATCGATATGACCCTACGCTGCTGGTATGTGTCTCGTAAGTCAAGCGGCATGCTGTAGTCATCATCACCTATCCACTTCCCGCAGCAGATATTTGCTTCTCCATCTTTGTCCGCACATAATCTCGTCCAAGCTTCCATCCCCGCTAAGGCGCCTCCCCCTCTCGTCCGAAACCCAAGCACTAACAATGGCAGAACCGAGTAGCCTCCGCCGAAAGAGTGGCTAGAATTCGCTCCCCACAGAGGTAATCAAGCTCATTGTTTCGCGTGTGGACAATCTCAGTACCATGCCGCTCGCCGCGTGATCGTCGGGGCTGTACCGTTTACTCAAAGTCCTCAGGCCGGAGCTTTTTAAGCCAGCTCCTTGCTTGCTGATGCCGCCTGATCTTCAGAAACGGCGTGTTACGCAGCATAATGATCGTAGGGTGGCGAGCATCAACCCCCTTCACTGCGATCCGATCCCCGTCAGCCTCAGCTACATTAACGGTATGTACTGGGTCGGCATGAACACGTCTTGGATGGTGCTCGTCGACGGTCACGGCAGCTAGATGCTCGTGGAGGTCTAGACCCGACGATTGATCCCCCTTCCTTCTATTAACACGGCACTGCTTTGGCACCACGGCCCAGAATACTCGGAATCTTACAGTAGCCAACATGATACCAAGTTTGATTTGCTCAAGGTTGTAATCTGCCAAGTGCCCACAAGATCTGAGAATTATAAAGATTTCAGGCTAATTGCGTTCTTCAACCGCGGTCTCGCCTATCTGACAGGTCACTGCGTTAAGTGGATAAATCTGCACGTCCATCGCAGGATCATACATCCTCCATGGTTCTCTGATGCCATTGAACACAAGGGCTTCATTTACGCTGTCGACTCCTTCTATGGCTGGACGTATTGCTGGCCTACTCCAGTCATCGCTACAAACGGCCGTTACAGCAGTATGTTACTTTCCTATGATATCATGATGGCTTGCTTATATTACTGTCAACATTTACTGAAAAAATATTCATGCTCATAACATGCTGTTCTTAAGATTGACTAAATCAAGAGCCCTTTTTTATTTGACTCCAACTTGATATGATGTTGTAGGCTGCCTGGTGTCCTACCCTTCCTAATCCCAGAACCTTTCAAAGAAAAGCAACATGGCAGTTGCAGGTGGTTCCTGGCTCGATCAGACGACGGCAAAAGATTGATGATCGTTCGCATGTACCGGACCTGTTGTTTCGCGGAATACAATCACAGTCACTGCAAGGTCTTTGAGCAGGATCCCAGCTTCTCTGGGCCTTCAGGAATTTTTGACTGGAGGCTGGTAAGTAGCCTTGGCACATGCTCTCTGTTTGTCGGACTGAATTATCCGATTAACCAGGAGATAACCGACGGCAAGGATCATGATGGCAGTGCGGTTTCGTTCATCAGGCAAAACTGTGTGTACACAGCGTACCATGCGTCTCTACATGCACCATACCCTGATATGTGCCGCCACGCTCTGCAGCCCAAAGTAGGAGAGAGGGTCGCAAGTATTAGACTTCGACCTGTTGGCTGGAGTTTCCCCCATCAGGCACCCATCTGGTTCAAGCCGTCAGCCAATCTCCACAGCTTAATAAATAGTAACGTCTAACTGAGCCAGTTAGTTAGATGCGTACACTTGGTGTAGTAGGATCTTTATTTAGTTTGATGCATACACTTGTTCTTTTTTGGTAGCCCTTTTGTAATGATGGCTGATGTTTGGTTTGGAAGAGAGAGCTGCGTCTTCACTCTTCTGGCCTGCTTACTGCTTCTGTTGCACCCCCAGCCCTGGTTGATGTTGCTGCTGCTTTCAATGTACAATCAGTAGTATATTTCGTCTGTTGGTTGAATATAAATGTGTTGTTAGAACGACAAACACAATGTTTTGGAAGTCGTTGCACGGTTCGATCCTTTAGTGCCCCGTACCGTACGTAGCTCATACTATTTTTCGTACGGAACACATTTTCCACTTGTTGATAACATGCAGCCCACTGATGAAGGCCCAATAGAGAAGCCCATAATTAACTGGAAGGGACGCTCTCATATGAATCTGGCCCAGGTACATGCTCATGGTCCCCTAAACATAAATAAGTAAATAAATAAATAAAGCTAAATGCTCATGCACCAGTTCTTTGGGAAAATAGGTAGCCTAGTATTTCTTTTTGAAGAATACCCAAGCTAGGCCTATTTGTTTTCTCCGAATTACTAGGCTGCAAATCTTTCAAGACGAGCAAATGGGATATTAGTTTTTTTTGAATTTTGTTCTTCACTGATATCTTATACGTATTTCATTGGATTTAACATGACATAGTACTAACTTATTTTTAAATTTGTTTTAGTATGGCTATTAATTTTTGGATTAAGAATATTTCGTTCCCCAGCAAAAATTTCCCACATATTTAGTTAATTTTTTGACCCTAGTACTGACCAGAAAATGGCCGGCAATTCTAAAAATGGAAAACAGGCTGCAATAAATTCCATATGAATTAGAAAATGAGTAAAAATTATAAAAATAATAGCAAATGGGCTGTACACGCCACAGATTTCGAGGCTGACTTGTTTACGCAAGGCTTTCTCAGTGAACACACGATTCTAGCCGCCGTGCTTCTTCAATCTCTGATCTTCCTGCTCCAGCCGCCTAAACTAGCGCCGACGGGACCGCCTGCTCCCTCCTCTTGTAGCCCGCTATGATACCGCGCAGGCTTCCCCGGCCTACCCTACTCCCTCCGCTGGCATGGCCGCACGCAATCAACTGCCTCCTTATTACGCGAAAAAAATAAATCCTCCCACTGACATCTGGGGCGCACCGGTTGGGAGGCTGACCTGTGGGCCTACTACGTTGACGCGTACGCAGGGTTTGTCAACTTAGTCAACAAACGATTCTAGCAGCAGTAACCGTTGGATTTGAATCGAACGGTCCTGTTGCTTCTTCAATCGCTGCTCTTCTTGCACCAGCCGCCAAAACCAGCGTCGGGGAGACCGCCTGCTCCTGCCTCCAATGGCCGGCTGTGCTGCCGTTGAGGCCTCATCGCCCCCTACTACTCTCACCACTAGCCAGGCCCTGCGGCGACGGCAGCCTCACACCTCAGCCGAACAAGTGAACCCTGGTACTCCTCTCCGCGTGGGCATCCACTGCCGCGTCTTCCCTGGCTCCGCGTCGTCCCCTTCTTAGGCCTCACCGTCGTCCACCGCCTTGGTGCTCTCGGCGCGGCGTGGTCAATGTGGTCAACGACATTCCATCGGGAGAGTACTGTACGTGTAGAGGCTGACAGCTGGGTCCACGGCCATAGCCCAGTTTTTTGTGATTTGCCAAGTAAGTCGCTTTGTCAGGCCCGTTGGGCTGCAAATCTTTCAAGACGAGGAGAGCTTTCATTCGGCTGGTCGAGAAAATGGCCCATCAGTAATGAGAAATGGGCTGTACATTTTTAAAACACATCAAACCGGCAGTTAGTTTCAAATATCTTTTTTTTCATTTCAAGATTTTAAATTACATTAATTTTTATGCATGGAGAATTTGTTGGATTTTATATTGATATACATTTATTTTTTAAATCAGTTTGAATGTGAGTCGAAATTTCGGGATTAAAAATAGTTCGGACCGCACCGAAATATGCAAAAATTCATATAAGTTTTTAACTGTGGCCACAATATGGGCTGTAATGCTAACAAAAAGAATATGGGCTCCAAAAAAAACCTTAAGAATTAGCAAATGGGCTGTAAATTATTAAAAATAATGGCAGATGGGTTGTATGCTATTTTCCACAGATTTGAGGCTTTCCTAAAAAAAGGTTGACGCACAAGCAGTGACTGTTGGATGGCCATCCAACGGCCGTCGTGCTTCTTCAATCTCTGCTCTTCCTACTCCAGCCGCTCAAACAAGCGCCGGCGGGACTGCCTGCTCCCTCCTCCCCACGGCCGGCTCTGACAGCTCGGACCCACCAGTTATATCTTCGTACGCAAGGAAGTGCCTCCTTATTACGCACAAAAAAAATGAATACTCCCCCTATTAGCTGGGACCCAATATAGTGGCAGGCTGACTTGTGGGCCTACTAAGTTGACGGGGACGGAGGGCTTTGTCAACTTAGTCAATATGCACGATTCTAGCTCCAGTGACCGTACGATGTCCATCCAACGACCATAGTGCTTCTGCAACCTCTGGTCTTCTTGCTCCAGCCGCCCAAACCAGCGCCGGTCGTGCCTCGTGCTCCTGCCTCCCGTGGCCGGCTGCGATGCGGCGGAGGCATCACCGCCTCCTACTACTCCCACCGCTGGCCAGGCCATCCCTTACTCACCCACACCCCCTGTTACTCTGCGGCGACGATAGCCTCACACCGCAGCGAACCAGTGAACCCTCGTACTCCTCTACGCGTGGGCATCCACTACCGCGTCTTCCCCATCTCCGCGTCGTCCCCTTCCTAGGCCTCGCTGTCGTCCATCGCCCTGGTGCTCTCGGCGCGGCGTGGTGAACGTGGTCAAGGAACGGCTTCCATCAGACATGGACTGTACATGGAGAGGCTGACAGCTGGGTCCACGGCCGCAGCAAGGAAGTGCCTCCTTATTACACGCAAAATAATTATTCCTCCACCTGACAGCGGGGACCCACCAGACGGGCCACCATATTTAGCGAAAAAATGTTTCCCCCCTGACTGCTGGACCCACCAGCTACACCTTCGCACGCAAGGAAGTGCGTCCGGGCAAAAAAAATGATTCGCCCCCCTGACTGCTGGGACCCACCAGCTACATCTTCGCACGCAAGGAAGTGCGTCCGGGCAAAAAAAAACGATTAGCCCCCCTGACTGCTGGGACCCACCAGCTACATCTTCGCACACAAAGGAAGTGCGTCCGAGTAAAGAAAAAACAATTCGCCCCTCTGACTACTGGGACCCACCAGCTACATTTTCGCACGCAAGGAACTGCCTGACAATCGGGACCCACCTGGTCGAAGCGTACGTAGCGTTGTCATTCTGGTCGCGAACTTGTACATACATATATACTGGTCGATGTAGAGGCGCGCACGTGTCGTAGTAGAGGCGTGTACGTGTCGTAGTAGAGGTGCGCACGTAGCATGTACACGTACATACAGCGGCCAGGGTGCAAGAAAGAAAATACGGCCACGTATGGGTACATACGGGCAGGGTCTCGAACGCCTAGTCACGCATACGTACGGCGAGGGCTCATGTTCATGGGGAGGCAACGGAATGCGTCGTGTTCATGTGGAGGCAACGGAATGCGTCGTGTTCATGGGCAGGCAACAGAATGCGTCATGTTCATGGGGAGGCAACGGAATGCGTAGTGTTCATCGGGAGGCAACGGAATGCGTGGGAGCCAACTTGCTTGGATGGAATAGGCGATGGAAACGAGGCCTGGCGTACCGTAGAATGGAGGAAACGGACATCCTACGGTCGAAATGGGGGTCCTGTTGATCGGGAGGGGTGTGGCGTACCGTAAAACGGACGAAACGGACCTCCTACGGTCGAAACGGGGGTCCTGTTGATCGGGAGAAGTGTGGCGTACCGCAAAACAAATGAAAC
>NC_041381.1:40748679-40774927 GCF_002162155.2 Triticum dicoccoides | reverse complement strand
TACCGCAAAACGGGACTCCACGGGATACTGTTCATCTCCACCATCGACCTCCTCCAGCCTCCACGGGCTACTGTCGACCTCCTCCAGCCTCCACGGGCTCCTGTTCATCCAGCCTCCACCGCGCGCTACTCCACCGGCTACTGTTCAACCACCCCTCCACGAGCACCCCTCCATCGTCTACTATTCATCTAGCCCTCCACACCATGGGGTCCTGTTCAACCACCCCTCCACGGCCACCCCTCCACCGTCTACTATTCATCTAGCCCTCCACACCAAGGGTTCCTGTTCATCCAGAGGCAACGCCACCGCTCACTGTTCATCCAACCCCCCCTCCCGCAACGCTCACTGTTCATCCCAGAGGCAGCATCGATCGGCTTCAGTTAGCTGCAGTAGCAAAGGAATAGCTCCATCGGGTTCAGTTAACAGCCATCGATCGATCGCTCAGGTTCAGTAACGCGTAGCCTGCAGTGCAATCACTCGGGTTCAGTTAGAGCCCAACGCCTCGCTCGGGTTCAGTTAGAGCCAACGCCTCGCACACACGCGCGTACGTACGAGAGAGACGCGCATCGCTCCGCCCCCGACCTCCCACCGTAACCGGCAACTCCCCGAAATTTTCCTCCCCCTCGCTTCTACCACGGTTTTTTCCGTCATGGACGACCCAAAGAATGTCATGCCACTGCGTCTCCGGCCCGCCCAGGACGAAAAGCCCATTTTCTGTCATGATTTTTTGTCATAGAAGTAGGAGCCCACCACATCTATGATGATACCGGGTTTTTCACAATTATCGTCATAGAAGTGTCATATGTATGACAGAAATTTTTTTCGTTCGGCCCAAAATGTCACGGATGTGTCTTTTTTTTTGTAGTGCCATACGTGCATGCTACGGAAATCACAAACTTCAACAACAATATTCCTCAAATTCATAATTACCCAACTAGCATGACTCTAATATCACCACCTCTATATCTCAAAACAATTATCAAGCATCAAATTGATCATAGCATCCAATTCACTTTCTATGATAGTTTTTATTATACCCAACTTGGATGCCCATCATTCTAGGACCAATTTTATAGCCATAGCAAATACCATGCTATTCCAAAAAGACTCTCAAAATAGTATAAGTGAAGCATGAGAGATCAATAATTTCTACAAAATTAAACCACCGCTGTGCTCTAAAAAGATATAAGTGAAGCACTAGAGCAAAATTATCTAGCTCAAAAAATATAAGTGAAGCACATAGAGTATTCTAATAAATTCTGAATCATGTTGTGTCTCTCCCAAAAGGTGTGTACAGCAAGGATGATTGTGGTAAACTAAAAATCAAAGAATCAAATCATACAAGACGCTCCAAGCAAAACAAATATCATGTGGTGAATAAAAATATAGCCTCAAGTAAAGTTACCGATAGACAAAGACGAAAGAGGGGATGCCTTCCGGGGCATCCCCAAGCTTAGGCTTTTGGTTGTCCTTGAATTATCTTGGGGTGCCTTGGGCATACCCAAGCTTAGTCTCTTGCCACTCCTTATTCCAAAATCCATCAAATCTTTACCCGAAAAACTAGAAAACTTCACAACACAAAACTTCAACAGAAAATCTCATGTGCTCCGTTAGTATAAGAAAATAAACCACCACTTTAAGGTACTGTAATGAACTCATTCTTCATTTATATTGGTGTTAAACCTACTGTATTCCATCTTCTCTATGGTTCAAACTGCTACCTCTTGAGCATTGCGTTGGTTTTCCCTTGAAGAGGAAAGGGTGATGCAGCAAGGTAGCGTAAGTATTTCCCTTAGTTTTTGAGAACCAAGGTATCAATCCAGTAGGAGGCTCCTCACAAGTCCCTCGTACCTACACAAACAAACAAGAACCTCGCAACCAACGCAATAAAGGGGTTGTCAATCCATTCACGGCCACTTACAAAAGTGAGATCTGATAGAGATAATAAGATAAGATAAATATTTTTGGTATTTTTATGATATAGATTGGAAATTAAAGATTGCAAAATAAAGTAGATCGGAAACTTATATGATAAAAGATAGACCCGGCGGCCATAGGTTTCACTAGTGGCTTCTCTCAAGATAGCAGAAGTATTACGGTGGGTGAACAAATTATTGTCGAGCAATTGATAGAAGAGTTCATAGTTATGAGATTATCTAGGCATGATCATGTATATAGGCATCACGTCCGCAACAAGTAGACCAACTCCTGCCTGCATCTACTACTATTACTCCATACATCGACCGCTATCCAGCATGCATCTGGAGTATTAAGTTCATAAGAACAGAGTAACGCATTAGGCAAGATGACAAGATGTAGAGGGATAAACTCAAACAATATGATATAAACCCCATCTTTTTATCATCGAAGGCAACAATACAATACGTGCCTTGCTGCCCCTGCTATCGCTGGGAAAGGACACCGCAAGATTGAACACAAAGCTAAGCACTTCTCCCATTGCAAGAAAGATCAATCTAGTAGGCCAAACCAAACTGATAATTCGAAGAGACTTGCAAAGATAACCAATCATACATAAAAGAATTCAGAGGAGATACAAATATTTCTCATAGATAAACTTGATCATAAACTCACAATTCATCGGATCTCGACAAACACACCGCAAAAAGAGTTACATCGAATAGATCTCCAAGAAGATCGAGGAGAACTTTCTATTGAGATTCAAAGAGAGAGAAGAAGCCATCTAGCTAATAACTATGGACCCGAAGGTCTGTGGCAAACTACTCACAACTCATAGGAGAGGCCTTGGTGATGATGTAAAGGCCCTCCGTGATCGATTCCCCCTCCAGCGGAGCGCCAGAAAAGTCACCAAGATGGGATCTCACGGGTACAAAAGGTTGCAGCGGTGGAAATAGGTTTTCGTGGTGCTCCTGGATGTTTTCGGGGCACATAGATATATATAGGCGAAGGAAGCTAGTCAGGGGAGCCATGAGGGGCCCACGAGGGTGGGGGGCGCGCCTTCCACCCATGTGGTCGCCTTGGTTGCTTCTTGACGTCCACTCCAAGTCTCTTGGATTGCGTTTGTTCCAAAAAGATCGCTCCCGAAGGATTCATTCCGTTTGGACTCCGTTTGATATTCCTTTTCTTCGAAACACTGAAATAGGCAAAAACATCAATTCGGGCTGTGCCTCCGGTTAGTAGGTTAGTCCCAAAAATGATATGGAAGTGTATAGTAAAGCCCATAAACATCCAAAACGGGTAATATAATAGCATGGAGCAATCAAAAATTATAGATACGTTGGAGACGTATCAAGCATCCCCAAGCTTAATTCCCTCTTGTCCTCGAGTAGGTAAATGATAAAAACAGAATTTTTGATGTGGAATGCTGCCTAGCATATTTCTCAATGTAATTTTCTTTATTGTGGCATGAATGTTCAGATCCAAATGATTCAAGACAAAAGTTCATATTGACATCAACATAGTAATACTTCAAGCATACTAACAAAGCAATCACGTCTTCTCAAAATAACATGGCTAAAGAAAGCTATCCCTACAAAATCATATAGTCTGGTTATGCTCTATCTTCATCACACAAAGTATTTAATCGTGCACAATCCCGATGACAAGCCAAGCAATTGTTTCATACTTTTATGTTCTCAAACTTTTTCAACTTTCACGCAATACATGAGCGTGAGCCATGGACATAGCACTATATGTGGAATAGAATGGTGGTTGTGGAGAAGACAAAAAGGAGAAGATAGTCTCACATCAACTTGGTGTATCAACGGGCTATGGAGATGCCCATTAATAGATATCAATGTGAGTGAGTAGGGATTGCCATGCAACAGATGCACTAGAGCTATAAGTGTATGAAAGCTCAACAAAAGAAACTAAGTGGGTGTGCATCCAACTTGCTTGCTCACGAAGACCTAGGGCATTTTGAGGAATCTCATCATTGGAATATACAAGCCAAGTTCTATAATGAAAAATTCCCACTAGTATATGAAAGTGACAACATAGGAGACTCTCTATTATGAAGATCATGGTGCTACTTTGAAGCACAAGTGTGGTAAAAGGATATTAGCATTGTCCCTTCTCTCTTTTTCTCTCATCATATTTTTGGTGGGCTTATTTGGCCTCTTTTTTTATTTGGGCTTCTTTGGCCTCTTTTATTTTTCATAAAGTCCGAAGTCTCATCCCGACTTGTGGGGGAATCATAGTCTCCATCATCCTTTCCTCACTTGGGACAATGCTCTAATAATGAAGATCATCACACTTTTATTTACTTACAACTCAAGAATTACAACTCAATACAAAATATGACTCTATGTGGATGCCTCCGGTGGTGTACTGAGATATGCAATGAATCAAGAGTGACATGTATGAAAGAATTATCAAGGTGGCTTTGCCACAAATACGATGTCAACTACATGATCATGCAAGAGCAATATGACAATGATGGAGCATGTCATAATAAACGAAACGGTGGCAAGTTGCATGGCAATATATCTCAGAATGGCTATGGAAATGCCATAATAGGTAGGTATGGTGGCTGTTTTGAGGAAGGTATATGGTGGGTGTATGGTACCGGTGAAAGTTGCGCGGCACAAGAGAGGCTAGCAATGGTGGAAGGGTGAGAGTGCGTATAATCCATGGACTCAACATTAGTCATAAAGAACTCATATACTTATTGCAAAAATCTACAAGTTATTGAAACAGAGTACTACGCGCATGCTCCTAACGGGATAGATTGGTAGGAAAAGACCATCGCTCGTCCCCGATTGCCACTCATAAGGAATACAATCAATAAATAAATCATGCTCCAACTTCATCACATAACGGTTCACCATACGTGCATGCTATGGGAATCACAAACATCAACAACACTATTCCTCAAATTCATAATTACCCAACTAGCATGACTCTAATATCACCACCTCTATATCAAAAAAACAATTATCAAGCATCAAATTGATCATAGCATCCAATTCACTTTCTATGATAGTTTTTGTTATATCCAACTTGGATGCCCATCATTCTAGGACCAATTTTATAACCATAGCAAATACCATGCTGTTCCAAAAAGACTCTCAAAATAATATAAGTGAAGCATGAGAGATCAATAATTTCTACAAAATTAAACCACCGCCGTGCTCTAAAAAGATATAAGTGAAGCACTAGAGCAAAATTATCTAGCTCAAAAGATATAAGTGAAGCACAAGTATTCTAATAAATTCCGAATCATGTTGTGTCTCTCCCAAAAGGTGTGTACAACAAGGATGACTGTGGTAAACTAAAAAGCAAAGAATCAAATCATACAAGATGCTCCAATCAAAACACATATCATGTGGTGAATAAAAATATAGCTCCAAGTAAAGTTACCGATAGACGAAGACGAAAGAGGGGATGCCTTCCGGGGCATCCCCAAGCTTAGGCTGTTGGTTGTCCTTGAATTATATTGTGGTGCAATGGGCATCCCCAAGCTTAGGCTCTTGCCACTCCTTATTCCACAGTCCATCAAATCTTTACCCAAAACTTGAAAACTTCACAACACAAAACTCAACAGGACATCTCATGAGCTCCGTTAGTGGAAGAAAGAAAAACCACCACTTAAGGTACTGTAATGAACTCATTCTTTATTTATATTGGTGTTAAACCTACTGTATTCCAACTTCTCTATGGTTCATACCCCCCGATACTAGCCATAGATTCATCAAAATAAGCAAACAACACACGAAAAACAGAATCTATCAAAAACAGAACAGTCTGTAGCAATCTGTAACTTCCGAATACTTCTGGAACTCTAAACATCCTACCAAAATAGGAAGTTCTGGGAAATTTTTCTATTGATCTGCTGCAAAAATAATCAAGTAAAAATCACGTTTCTGTGATTTATTAAAATTATTCTCGTGTGAGCAAAAGTTTCTGTTTTTCCGCAGAATCAAATTAACTATCACCGTAGGTTATCCTATAGATTATACTTGGCACAAATCCTAATTAAAACATAAAACCACATCTAAACAGAATCTAGATGAATTATTTATTATTAAACAGAAGCAAAAAAGCAAGGAACAAAAATAAAATTGGGTTGCCTCCCAACAAGCGGTATCGTTTAACGCCCCTAGCTAGGCATAAAAGCGAGAATGGATCTAAGTATTGCCATAATAATAAGATAAATCACAAAAACTCATCTCATATTCCCTATGCTCAGCAGAAAGTTTTCTTTGAGGCAAGCAAAAATAATCAAAAGGGCTAAATTTAATGGGACAGAAGTCCCCCAGATCAAGCTCGGGAGGTATCGGTTCCTCCTTTGGCCCTTCATATTGCACAACTAATTCATCATTATAAGCATTCTTTTGGCAGAAAGTCGTGAGCCTATACTCAAGAGAATGTCCTAACTCATTGTTTCGGATAGCAAATCATTATTAAGTTCGTAAATTCTGTCAACTAGAACATTGGTAGGAACCATTTTTCTAAGGTTTTCATTAAAAGCAACATAATCTAGGGATTGTAAACGCATTATGTCCTCTTGATGCTTCTATGGGAGGGCGGCCAACATCCACCCTATAGTGCGCAAAAATTTCTTTGGCTTCTTTTATTATAAATCTAAACTCATGTGCCAAAAAGATAGTAGCTGCGTGCTTAACAGAAGAATGCTCAATATTGGAAAATTCTAGGAAAATCCTTTATATGCAAGGATGCAAGTGCAGAAACTGTCTTTCAAGTTCAACTATAAGCAAGGTGATAGCATCCACAAGACTACTATTTCTATGAAGAATAGAATGACCCATAGAAGGTAAAGCACCGGCACAAGTAAAGAAATCATGAATAACCCCCTTTCCAATAATATTACCACTACCAATTCGAAACTTTTTAGTATGTAAGATAGTGGGTTCTTCAACAGGACCATCAAAAGCATCAAAATTTCCCATGTTATTACTATTGTCTTTATTAACGATAACCTCCTCAGTGTCAGACATAATGGCAATAAGTAGAAGGAGCAAACGAAAAAGAGGCGAACGGAAAAGAGAGGGCGAATAAAAAGGCAAGGGTGAAGTGGGGGAGAGGAAAACGAGAGGCAAATGGCAAATAATGCAATGCGAGGGAGATGAGTTTGTGATGGGTACTTGGTATATCTTGACTTGAGCGAAGACCTCCCCGGCAACGGCGCCAGAAATCCTTCTTGCTACCTCTTGAGCTCTGCGTTGGTTTTCCCTTGAAGAGGAAAGGGTGATGCAGCAAAGTACCATAAGTATTTCCCTCTGTTTTTGAGAACCAAGGTATCAATCCAGTAGGAGGCTCCTCACAAGTCCCTCGTACCTACACAAACAAACAAGAACCTCGCAACCAATGCGATAAAGGGGTTGTCAATCCCTTCACGGCCACTTGCGAAAGTGAGATCTGATAGAGATAATAAGATAAGATATTTTTTTTGGTATTTTCATGATATAGATTGGAAAGTAAAGATTGCAAAATAAAGTAGATTGGAAACTTATATGATAAAAGGTAGACCCGGCGGCCATAGGTTTCACTAGTGGCTTCTCTCAAGATAGCATAAGTATTACGATGGGTGAACAAATTACTGTCGAGCAATTGATAGAAAAGTGCATAGTTATGATATTATATACGCATGATCATGTATATAGGCATCACGTCCACAACAAGTAGATCGACTCCTGCCTGCATCTACTACTATTACTCCACACATCAACCGCTATCCAGCATGCATCTAGAGTATTAAGTTCATAAGAACAGAGTAACGCATTAGGCAAGATGACATGATGTAGAGGGATAAACTCAAACAATATGATATAAACCCCATCTTTTTATCCTCGATGGCAACAATACAATACGTGCCTTGCGGCCCTTGCTGTCACTGGGAAAGGACACCGCAAGATTGCACCCAAAGCTAAGCACTTCTCCCATTGCAAGAAAGATCAATCTAGTAGGCCAAACCAAACTAATAATTCGAAGAGACTTGCAAAGATAACCAATCATACATAAAAGAATTCAGAGGAGATTCAAATATTTCTCATAGATAAACTTGATCATAAACCCGCAATTCATCGGATCTCAACAAACACACTACAAAAAGAGTTACATTGAATAGATCTCCAAGAAGATCGAGGAGAACTTTGTATTGAGATTCAAAGAGAGAGAAGAAGCCATCTAGCTAATAACTATGGACCCGAAGGTCTGTGGTAAACTACTCACAACTCATAGGAGAGGCCTTGGTGATGATGTAGAGGCCCTCCGTTATCGATTCCCCCTCCAGCGGAGCGCCGGAAAAGGCTCCAAGATGGGATCTCACGGGTACAAAAGGTTACGACGGTGGAAATAGGTTTTCGTGGTGCTCCTGGATGTTTTCGGGGTACGTAGATATATATAGGCGAAGGAAGTCGGTCAGGGGAGCCATGAGGGGCCCACAAGGGTGGGGGCGCGCCCACCTTCCTAGGGCGCGCCTTCCACCCTCGTGGCCGCCTCGGCTGCTTCTTGACGTCCACTCCAAGTCTCCTAGATTGTGTTTGTTCCAAAAAGATCGCTCCCAAAGGTTTCATTCTTTTTGGACTCCGTTTGATATTCCTTTTCTTCGAAACACTGAAATAGACAAAAAGCAGCAATTCGTGTTGGGCTTCCTGTTAGTAGGTTAGTCCCAAAAATGATATAAAAGTGTATAATAAAGCCCATAAACATCCAAAACGGTTAATATAATATCATGGAGCAATAAAAAATTATAGATACGTTGGAGACGTATCACATACCCCCCGATACTACTCATAGATTCATCAAAATAAGCAAACAACACACGAAAAATAGAATCTGTCAAAAACAAAACAGTCTGTACCAATCTGTAACTTTCGAATACTTCTGTAACTCTAAAAATTCTGAAATAAATTGGTGAACGTGAGGAATTTGTCTATTAATCATCTGCAAAAAGAATAAACCTAAAATCACTCTTCCGTACAAAATGACAGCTATTCTTGTGAGCACAAAAGTTTCTGTTTTTTACAGCAAGATCGCAAAGACTTCACCCAAGTCTTCCCAAAGGTTCTACTTGGCACAAACACTAATTAGAACATAAAACCTCATCTAACCAGAGGCTAGATGAATTATTTATTACCCCTCCGTCCCAAAATTGTTGTCCTAGATTTGTCTAAATACGGATGTATCAAGTCACGTTTTAGTATTAGATACATCTGTATCTAGGCAAATCTAAGACATGAATTTTGGGACGGAGGGAGTACTAAACAGGAGCAAAAATCAAGGAACAAAAAATAAAAATGGGTTGCCTGCTAACAAGCGCTATCGTTTAACGCCCCTAGCTAGGCATTGATAATTTCGATGATGCTCACACGAAAGACAAGAATTGAAGCACAAAGAGAGCAACATAAAACACGTGAAAAACACATCTAAGTCTAACATACTTCATATGCATAGGCATCTTATAGGAAAACAAATTAGCAAGACAAGAAAGATCTAGCATATGCAAGGAAGAAGAAACAAACAATAGCAATCTCAACATAACGGGAGGAATTTTAGTAACATGAAAATTTCTACAACCATATTTTACTCTCTCATAATAATTACATGTAGGATCATAAGCAAATTCAACAATATAGCTATCACATAACATATTCTCAACATGATCCACATGCATGCAAAGTTGACACTCTTCCAGAATAGTGGGATTAACATTAGCTAAAGTCATGACCTCTCCAAACCCACTTTTATCAAAAATTTCATAAGATTGAACATTCTCCAAATATGTGGGATCCAAAGTTGACACTCTTCCAAACCCACTTTCAATAATATTGAAACACTATTATCAATCTCATATTCATCATGAGGCTTAAATAAATTTTCAAGATAAAAAGAATCACCCCAATCATGATCATTGCAACAAATAGTAGACATAGCAAAACTAGCATCCCCAAGCTTAGGGTTTTGCATATTACTAGAACAATTGACATTAATAGAATTTATAATAACATCATTGCAATCATGCTTTTCATCGAAGGAACTATCAAGTATGGGAGCAATAGCAATGATCTCATGTTTAACATAAGGAACTATAGCAAATTCGTCTTCATAAATATTGGCATCATGGCCACAAGAATAGCAAGCATCATGTTCATCAAGGGATATTTCAATCAAATCATCGGAATTATAATTATTTATAGATTCATGCATATCATTATTTTCTTCCAAAGCAGCGGTCATTCTCTCAATAAATTCTTTGACACAGAAATTATGAGCCTTGCTGCCCTACTGTCACTGGGAAAGGACACCGCAAGATTGAACCCAAAGCTAAGCACTCTCCCATTGCAAGAAAGATCAATCTAGTAGGCCAAACTAAACCGATAATTCTAAGAGACTTACAAAGATATAAAATCATGCATATAAGAATTCAGAGAAGAACCAAATAATATTCATAGATAATCAAGTTCATAAATCCACAATTCATCGGATCTCGGAAAACACACCGCAAAAGAGTATTACATCGAATAGATCTCCAAGAACGTCGAGGAGAACTTTGTATTGAGAATCAATGAGAGAGAGAGAAGAAGCCATCTAGCTAATAACTATGGACCCGAAGGTCTATGGTAAACTACTCATGCTTCATCAGAGAGGCAATGGTGTTGATGTAGAAGCTCTCCATGACCGATTCCCCCTCCGACAGATCACCGGAAAAGGCCCCAAGATGGGATCTCATGGGTACAGAAGGTTGCGGCGGTGGAAAAGTGTTTTCGTGGCTCTCCCTGCTGTTTCTAGGGTATAAGAATATATATAGGCGAAAGAAGTACGTCGGTGGAGCTTCGAGGGCCCACAAGGGTGGGCGGCGTGCCTACCCCCCTGGGCGCGCCCTTCTGCCTCGTGGCCTCCTTGTAGAGTCCCGGACATGAACTCCAAGTCTTCTGGATTGCTTTCGGTCCAAGAAAGATCCTCGCGAAGGTTTCATTCCGTTTGGACTCCGTTTGATATTCTTTTTCTGTAAAACACTAAAATAGGCAAAAAAAATAGAAACTGGCACTGGGCCTCCGATTAATAGGTTAGTCCCAAAAATAATATAAAAGAGCACATTAAATCCCATTAGACATCCAAAAAACATAATATAATAGCATGAAACAATCAAAAAATATAGATACATTAGAGACATATCATTAGGCTGTCCGTCCTGTCCCGTCCCCGTCCTTACCACCGTCGATCGCCCGCGCCAATCTCGTTGCCGGCACCACCGTGGTGAGCCTCTTGTTCTTATCTTCTTTCTAAAAGAAAAAAAGTTCTTACTTGTATGATTTAGATAGATACTTGTGTAATTTTCTTACTTATTATTGTTTGTTATTATATAGTGCGATGGTTTTGGTATCCGCCTCCGTCGGCCCTCGTCCTGTCTATGATTTGGATGTGGTATATATATTATCTTTTATAACTATTTGTTTCATTTAGTGTTTATGACAATTATGCCGAGCAACGTGACATAGATTTTTTTATCTAGGAGGTATGTGAACTGGAAATTTCAACCGACCCTATTGTCGAGAGGTTAAATTTAGTTGAAGAAGAAAACAATTACCTTAAGGAAAAATTGAAAAAAAATGAGGAGGAGAAGATGATATTGGAGTTGCATGTTGCGGATGTCGGTGATGTTCTCAAGATCAAGATGGATGCAATGTGCTTGAAGATAGAAAATATATCATTCATACTAAGGCTTAGTATCATTATTCCATTGGATCAATTGTTGCCTTAGTTGCGATAATGATCGCATTTGTTGTTGCATTGAAATGTTTTAGATAGTTTCAATGTATGGTTTAATTAGATGCTCTGGCGAGCTATATGTTGTTCAATAAGAACTATGTATGTACTTTGGTTTTAATGTGATGATGAACTTCTATTAATTTGGTCACTTCTGTATTCATGATGTTCTGTAATGGTTTTTGACACACTTAATTATGTATAATGTACGCAGATAAACCGACAATGGATGTAAGGTGACAGACGCACCTCCGAGTACATTAAGGGCATGCATAATTTACTCGAAGTGGCTGAGGGAAACAAGTAGAATGGTTTTATGTGTTGTCCATGCCCTATATGTGGGAATACGAAGTCTTACTCTGACCAGAAAATCCTTCACAGCCACCTGCTTTATAAAGGTTTCATGCCACACTATAATGTTTGGACCAACCACGGAGAAACACGGGTTATGATGGAAGATAGCAAAGAAGAAGAGGATGATGACAACTATGTGCCCCCTAAATACGGTGATGCTGCAGCGGGGGAAGCTGAAGATCAAGAGGAACCAGACGATCTGCCCGATGATGATCTTTGGCGGGTCATTGTTGATGCAAAGAGACAGTGCAAAAGTGTAAAGGAGAAGCTGAAGTTCGATCGCATGTTAGAGGATCACAAAAAAGGGTTGTACCCTAATTGTGAAGATGGCAACACAAATCTCGGTACCACATTGGAATTGCTGCAGTGGAAGGCAGAGAATGGTGTACCTGACAAAGGATTTGAGAAGCTACTAAAAATATTGAAGAAGAAGCTTCCAAAGGATAATGAATTGCCTGATAGTACGTACGCAACAAAGAAGGTTGTATGCCCTTTAGGATTGGAGGTGCAGAGGATACATGCATGCCCTAATGACTGCATCCTCTACCGCGGTGCGTACGAGAATTTTAACGCATGCTCGGTATGCGGTGCATTGCGGTATAAGATCAGACGAGATGACCCTGGTGATGTTGACGACGAGCGCCCCAAAAAGAGGGTTCCTGCCAAGGTGATGTGGTATGCTCCTGTAATACCACGGTTGAAACGTCTGTTCAGAAAAAATATCATGTCAAGTTGATGTGATGGCACAGAGAGGACCGTAAGAAAGACGGGAAGCTGAGGGCACCCGCTGACGGGTCGCAATGGAGAAAAATCGAGAGAAAATACTGGGAGAACTTTGCAGGTGACACAAGGAACGTATGGTTTGGTTTAAGCATGGATGGCATTAATCCTTTTGGGAAGCAGAGCAGAAATCACAGCACTTGGCATGTGACTCTATGTATCTATAACCTTCCTCCTTGGTTGTGCATGAAGTGGAAGTTCATTGTTTTGCCGGTTCTCATCCAATGTCCTAAGCAACCCGACAAGGACATTGATGTGTACCTAAGGGCATTAGTTGAAGAAATTTTACAGCTGTGGAATGGAAACGGTGTACGTGTGTGGGATGAGCACAAACAATAGGAATTTGACCTACATGCGTTGCTGTTTGTAACCATCAATGATTAGCCTGCTCTCAGTAACCTTTTAGGATAGACAAACAAGGGATACGACACATGCACGCACTGTTTAGATGACACCAAAAGTATATACCTGGACAAATGCAGGAAGAATGAGTACCCGGGGCATCGTCGATTTTTTCCGACCAACCATCAATGTCGAAAGAAAGGCAAGCATTTCAAAGGCGAGGCAAATCACCGGAAGAAGCCCGTCATCCGTACCCGGTGATCACATACTTGCTATGGTCAATGATTTACAAGTAATCTTTGGAAAGGGTCCCGACGGACTATCTGTTCCGAATGATGTTGACGGCCGCGCACCCATGTGGAAGAAGAAATTTATATTTTGGGACCTACCCTACTGGAAAGACCTAGAGGTCAGCTCTTCAATCGACGTGATGCACGTGACGAAGAATCTTTGCGTGAACCTGCTAGGTTTCTTGGGCGTGTATGGGAAGATAAAAGATACACCGGAGGCACGGGAGGACCAACAATGTGTGCACAAAAAAGACGGCATGCCTCCAAAGCAGTATGAAGGTCCTGCCAGCTATGCTCTTACCAAAGAAGAGAAGGAAATATTCTTTGAATGCCTGCTCAGTATGAAGGTCCCATCTGGCTTCTCGTAGAATATAAAGGGAACAACAAATATGCCAGAGAAAAAGTTCCAGAACCGAAAGTCTCATGACTGCCACATGATTATGACGCAACTGCTTCCGGTTGCATTGAGGGGGCTTCTACCAAAAAACGTTCGATTAGCCATTGTGAAGCTATGTTCATTCCTAAGTGCAATCTCTCAGAAGGTGATCGATCCAGAAGTCCTACCAAGGTTAAGGAGTGATGTGGCGCAATGTCTTGTTAGTTTCAAGCTGGTGTTCCCACCATCCTTCTTCAATATCATGACACACATCCTAGTTCATCTAGTTGACGAGATTGTCATTCTGGGCCCTGTATTTCTACACAATATGTTCCCCTTTGAGAGGTTCATGGGAGGCCTAAAGAAATATGTTAGTAACCGTGCTAGGCCATAAGGAAGCGTCTCCATGGGCCATCAAACAGAGGATGCCATTGGGTTTTGTGTTGACTTCATTCCTTACCTTAAGAAGATTGGTCTCCCTCAATCGCGGTATGAGGGGAGACTGAGTGGAAAAGGCACGCTAGGAGGGGACTCAATAATAAGTAGGGACGGGCATTCTTGGTCTGAAGCACACTACACAGTTCTACGGAATTCTACCTTGGTGACCCCGTATGTCGATGAACACAAGAACATTCTACACTCCAAACACCCGGAGCAGTGTGATGACTGGATTACATGTGAACACATTAGGACTTTTAGCAGTTGGTTGCAAACATGTCTCACGGGTGACAACATTGTTTCTAATGAGCTGTACTCATTGGCCAGGGAACCATTGATACATCTCCGTCGTATCTATAATTTTTGATTGTTCCATGCCAATATTCTACAACTTTCATATAATTTTGGCAGCTTTTTATAATATTTTTTGGGACTAACATATTGATCCAGTGCCCAGTGCCAGTTCCTGTCTGTTGCAAGTTTTATGTTTTGTAGAAACCCCATATCAAACGGAGTCCAAACGGGATAAAAACGGACGGAGAATTATTTTAGAATATTTGTGATTTTTGGGAGGAAGAATCAACGCGAGATGATGCCTGAGGTGGCCACGAGATAGGGGCCCATGCCCACTTAAAGTGGGTGCACCCCCACCCTTGTGGGCCACCCGTAAGGCAGTTGATGCCCTTCTTTGGCAGCAAGAAAGCTAATCTTTGGAAAACAATCTCGGCGAAGGTTTCAATCCAATCGGAGTTACGAATCTCCAGATATAAAGGAAACGGTGCCAGGGCAGAATAACAGAATGCAGAAACAGAGAGATAGATCCAATCTCGGAGGGGCTCTCGCCCCTCCCAAGCCATGGGAGCCAAGGACCAGAGGGGAAACCCTTCTCCCATCTAGGGAGGAGGTCAAGGAAGAAGAAGAAGAAGAAGGAGGCCTCTCTCCCCCTTGCTTCCGGTGGTGCCGGAGCGCTGCCGGGGGCCATCATCATCATCGCGATCTTCACCAACACCACCGTCATCTTCACCAACATGTCCATCACCTTCCCCCATCTATATCCAGCGGTCCACTCTCCCGCAACCCGCTGTACCCTCTACTTGAACATGGTGCTTTATGCTTCATATTATTTTCCAATGATGTGTTGCCATCCTATGATGTCTGAGTAGATTTTTGTTGTCCTATCGGTGATTGATGAGTTACTATGATTGGTTTGAGTTGCATGTTTTATTATTGGTGCTGTCCTATGGTGCTCTCCGTGTCGCGCAAGCATGAGAGATCCCCGCTGTAGGGTTTGCAAAATGTTTATGATTTGCTTAAGGTGGGTGGCGTGAGTGACAAAAGCACAGACCAGAGTAAGTAGGTTGTTTGCGTATGGGATAAAGGGGACTTGATGCTTTAATTCTATGGTTGGGTTTTACCTTAATGAATCTTTAGTAGTTGCGGATGCTTACTAGAGTTCCAATCATAAGTGCATATGATCCAAGTAGAGAAAGTATTTTAGCTTATGCCTCTCCCTCAAATAGAATTGCAATAGTGATTACCGGTCTAGTAACGTAGTCAGTTGCTTAGGGACAATTTCACAACTCCTACCACCACTTTTCCACACTCATTATATCTACTTTATTGCTTCTTTATCTAAACATCCCCTAGTTTATATTTATGCATTCTTTACTTTCTTGCAAACCTATCCAACAATACCTACAAAGTACTTCTAGTTTCATACTTGTTCTAGGTAAAGCAAACGTCAAGTGTGCGTAGAGTCATATCAGTGACAGATAGGACTTGAGAGAGTATTTGTTCTACCTTTAGCTCCTCGTTGGGTTTTACACTCTTACTTATCAAAAGAGGCTACAACTATCCCGTATACTTGCGGGTTATCAAGACCTTTTTCTGGCGCCGTTGCCGGGGAGTCATAGCGTGGGGTGAATATTCTTGTGTGTGCTTGTTTGCTTTATCACTAAGTAATTTTTATTTGTTGTTCTTAGTTGTTCTCTTTCTTTAGTTATGGATATGGAATGCAAAATACCAAAAAAAATTGGTGTACTTGCTACTGATAGAGATGGGGTAACTCCTAAAACCCCCGATGCTCATTATGTTCAAGATATTATGTACTACTTTGATAATCCTGAGAAAACCCCATTCAACTTTATAATGGGAGACACGTTGGATCAATGTGAATACTTTAGGGATTATCGCTCGACACAAAAAGGGAAACTATTATGGGATCAATTTATTATGTTGCGTTGGTATGCCCGGGATCTGTGCTTGAGATATGATATTACTTGTTGCTCTAGGATGAAGGCTCCACACCTTCCCTTTTCATGCAAATTTAATGATAATGAAACCTTAGCTTCTTATGCTAATGGTATATATGATTACTATGATGTGGAACAAATAGAAGAATTTGTTGCTTTTAAGGCTGCTTATGAAATTGAATCTTTGTTTGAAAAGTATGAAGCTTTGATGATGATGTTTATAGGCCTGAAAATCTTGCTATACTTAGATATTGCTATGAAAATTATGAATACAACTACTATATTAATGCATTTATTGAGAAAGTCTCCGCTGTCCAAGAAGAGACTAATTTTTTGCAGGAAGCTATGGAAGAAGAAATTAATGAAACTGTGAGCTCATTGGATGAAAAAGATGATGAGGAGAGCGAAGAACAAAAGGAGGAAGAGCGGATTGATCACCTGTGCCCACCTTCTAATGAGAGTAACTCTTCAACTCATACGTTGTTTAATTCCCCTTCGTGCTTACCAAAGGATGATTGCTATGATGATTGTGATGATCCCTTGAATTTGTTTGAAATATCCCTTTTTGATGATGCTTGCTATGCTTGTGGCCAAGATGCCAATATGAATTATGCTTATGGAGATGAACTTGCTATAGTTCCTTATGTTAAACATGAAATTGTTGCTATTGCACCCACGCATGATAGTCCTATTATATTTTTGAATTCTCCAAACTACACTATATCGGAGAAGTTTGTGCTTATTAAGGATTATATTGATGGGTTGCCTTTTACCGTTCCACATGGTAATTTTGATAGATATAATATGCATGTGCTTGCTGCTCCTACTTGCAATTATTATGAGACAGGAACTATATCTCCACCTCTCTATGTTTCCAACACGATGGAATTGCAAGAAACTGTCTATACTATGCATTGGCCTTTACTATGTGTGCATGAATTGTTCTTTTATGACATGCTGATGCATAGGAAGAGAGTTAGACTTCGCTGTTACATGATATATGTTACTTTGTGCTCACTACTAAATTACAAATCATTGTTAATTAAAATTGGCTTTGATATACCTTGGGATCCGGGTGGATCCATTACTTGAGCACTATATGCCTAGCTTAATGGCTTTAAAGAAAGCGCTGCCAGGGAGACAACCCGGAAGTTTTAGGGAGTCATTTATTTTTATCGAGTGCTTTTATATAGTTTAAAAACAAAAAATAAAGAGGGGAACACAAAACTTTTCAAAAAGGAAAGTGAAAGTGAGAAAGACAAGCATTGTTGAAGTGAGAGCTAGCCTTGGACTTTGTTCATGCTCACGGAAACTTTGCGAATCTTGATTACACAAACTTTTCATCAAAAATAATTATCCCCTTGTAAAATTCCATTGTATTATAAAAATAATGTGCCAAGGTTTGCCTTTAGGATGTTTACAATGCTTGTTGGTTTGTACGGTGCAGGACAAAAACTTTTGCTGTAGTGCGTGTTTTCACATTTTTAACTGGAATGTCAAACTGTTTTGATTCTTTTTTCACTGTCTTGCTATACAACGTGTTTATGTTTCCTAATTTTAGTAGAATTGTTTGGGTACCAGAAGTATGGTGGATGTTCAGATTGCTACAGACTGTTCTGTTTTTGACAGATTCTGTTTTTGATGCATAGTTTGCTTGTTTTGATGAATCTATCAATTTATATTAGTGGATTAAGCCATGGAAAAGTTATATTACAGTAGAACAATACGAAAAAAAATATGAATTGGTTTTCAACAGTACTTAGAGTGGTGATTTGCTTTATTATACTAACGGATCTTACCGAGTTTTCTGTTGAAGTTTTGTGTGGATGAAGTGTCTAAGCGAGGAGGTCTCGATATGAGGAAAAGGAAGAGAGGCAAGAGCTCAAGCCTGGGGATGCCCGAGGCACCACAAGTAAATATTCAAGGAGACTCAAGCGTCTAAGCTTGGGGATGCCCCGGAAGGCATCCCCTCTTTCTTCAACAAGTATCGGTATGTTTTCGTATTCGTTTCGTTCGTGCGATATGTGCAACCTTGGAGCGTCTTTTGCATTTAGTTTTCACTTTTCTTTTTTGCACCATGCTGGTATGAGATAGTCCTTGGTTGATTTATAGAATGCTCATTGCACTTCACTTATACCTTTTGAGTATGGCTTTATAGAATGCTTCATGTGCTTCACTTATATCATTTGAAGTTTGGATTGCCTGTTTCTCTTTAATTAGAAAACCGCCATTTGTAGAATGCTCGTTTTCTTATCTTATATTTGTTAGAGCGTGGGCATATCTTTTGTAGAAAGAATTAAACTCTCTTGATTCACTTATACCTATTTAGAGAGATGACAGGAATTGGTCATTCACATGGTTAGTCATAAAATCCTACATAAACTTGTAGATCGCTGAATATGATATGTTTGATTCCTTGTAATAGTTTTGCAATATAAAGATGGTGATATTAGAGTCATGCTAGTGGGTGGTTGTGGATTGTAGCGACACTTGTGTTGAGGCTTGCATGTCCCGTAGCATGCACGTATGGTAACCGTTGTGTGACAAGTTTGAAGCATGGGGTGTTTCTTTGATTGTCTTCCTTATGAGTGGCGGTCGGGGACGAGCGATGGTCTTTTCCTACCAATCTACCCCCCTAGGGGCATGCGTAGTAGTACTTTGCTTCGAGGGCTAATAAACTTTTGCAATAAGTATATGAGTTCTTTATGACTAATGTGAGTCCATGGATTATACACACTTTTACCTTTCCATCAATGCTAGCCTCTTCGGTACCGTGCATTGCCCTTTCTCACCTCGAGAGTCAGTGCAAACTTCGCCGGTGCATCCAAACCCCGTGATATGATACGCTCTATCACACATAAGCCTCATTATATCTTCCTCAAAACAGCCACCATACCTACCTATTATGGCATTTCCATAGCCATTCCAAGATCTATTGCCATGAAACTTCCATCATCATCATATACATGACTTGAGAATTTATTGTCATATTGCTTTGCATGATCGTAAGATAGCTAGCATGATGTTTTCATGGCTTGTCTGCTTTTGATGTCATTGCTACGCTAGATCATTGCACATCTCGGTACACCGACAGAAGCATTCATATAGAGTCATATCTTTGTTCCAGTATCGAGTTGTAATATTGAGTTGTAAGTAAATAAAAGTGTGATGATCATCATTATAGAGCATTTCCCCATGAAAAAAAGAGAAAAATAAAAAAAAGAAAAAAAGGAAAGGCCAAAGAAGCCTAAATAAAAAAGGGGGCCAAAGAAGCCCACTGATACGTCTCCGTCTTATCTATAATTTTTGATTGTTCCTTGCCAATATTATTCACTTTCATATACTTTTTGGTAACTTTTTATATTATTTTTGGGACTAACATATTGATCCAGTGCCCAGTGCCAGTTCCTGTCTGTTGCATGTTTTTTGTTTCGCAGAAACCCAATATCAAACGGAGTCCAAACGGGATAAAAACGGACGGAGATTTTTTTTGGAATATTTATGATTTTCTAGAAGTAAAATCAACGCGAAACGGTGTCTAGGGTGGTCACGAGGTAGGGGGGCGCGCCCTACCCCCCCCAGGCACGCCCCTGACCCTCGTGGTCCACCCGTAAGGCGGTTGATGCTCTCCTTCTGGCGCAAGAAAGATAATTTTATGAGAAATATCTGGGCGAAAGATTCACCCCAATCGGAGTTACGGATCTCCATATATAAAGGAAACGGTGAAGGGGTAGAATCAGCCAATGCAGCCAACACAGAAACAGAGAGATAGATCCAATCTCGGAGGGGCTCTCGCCCCTCCCAAGCCATGGGAGCCAAGGACCAGAGGGGAAACCCTTCTCCCATCTAGGGATAAGGCCAAGGAAGAAGAAGAAGAAGGGGGGCTCTCTCCCCCTTGCTTCCGGTGGCGCCAGAACGCCGTCGGGGGCCATCATCATCACCGCGATCTTCACCAACACCGCCGTCATCTTCACCAACATCTCCATCACCTTCCCCCATCTCTATGCAGCGGTGTAACCTCTCTCTTACCCGCTGTAATCTCTACTTAAACATGGTGCTCAATGCTATATATTATTTCCCAATGATGTATGGCTATCCTATGATGTTTGAGTAGATCTGTTTTGTCCTGATGGCTATTTGATGATCGTGATTGGTTTGAGTTGTATGTTTTATTATTGGTGCTGTCCTATGGTGCCCTCCGTGTCGCGCAAGCGTGAGGGATTCCTGCTGTAGGGTGTTGCAATATGTTTATGATTTGCTTATGGTGGGTGGCGTGAGTGACAGAAGCACATACCCGAGTAAGTAGGTTGTTTGCGTATGGGATAAAGGGGACTTGATGCTTTAATGCTATGGTTGGGTTTACCTTAATGAATCTTTAGTAGTTGCGGATGCTTGCTAGAGTTCCAATCATAAGTGCATATGATCCAAGTAGAGAAAGTATGTTAGCTTATGCCTCTCCCTCAAATAAAATTGCAATAATGATTACCGGTCTAGTTATCGATTGCCTAGGGACAAATAACTTTCTCATGACAACAAGCTCTTTACTTTTACTAATTTAGTTGTGTCTTTATCTAAACAGCCCCTAGTTTTTATTCTCGTGTTCTTTATTTTCTTGCAAACTTATCCCGTCACACCTACAAAGTACTTCTAGTTTCATACTTGTTTCCGGTAAAGCGAACGTCAAGCGTGCGTAGAGTTGTATCGGTGGTCGGTAGAACTTGAGGGAATATTTATTCTACCTTTAGCTCCTGATGGGTTCGACACTCTTACTAATCAAAAACTGTTGCGATCCCCTATACTTGTGGGTTATCACCCACCGAAAAAGAAAAAAAATAAAAAGAAAAGGGGCAATGTTACTATCCTTTCTCCACACTTGTGCTTCAAAGTAGCACCATGTTCTTCATATAGATTGTCTCGTATGTTGTCACTTTCATATACTAGTGGGAATTTTCATTATAGAACTTGGCTTGTATATTCCAACGATGGGCTTCCTCAAATGCCCTAGGTCTTCATGAGCAAGAAAGTTGGATGCACACCCACTTAGTTTTCAGTTTGAGCTTTCATACACTTATAGCTCTAGTGCATCCGTTGCATGGCAATCCCTACTCCTCGCATTGACATCAATTGATGGGCATCTCCATAGCCCGTTGATTAGCCGCGTCGATGTGAGACTTTCTCCTTTTTTGTCTTCTCCACATAACCTCCATCATTATATTCTATTCCACCTATAGTGCTATATCCATGGCTTGCGCTCATGTATTGCATGAGGGTTGAAAAGGCTGAAGCGCGTTAAAAAGTATGAACCAATTGCTCGGCTTGTCATCGGGGTTGTGCATGATGGGAGCATTTTGTGTGACGAAAATGAAACATGGCCAAACTATATGATTTTGTAGGGATAAGCTTGCTTTGGCCTTGTTGTTTTGAAAAGACATGATTGCTTTATTGGTACGCTCGAAGTATTATTGTTTTTTATGTCAAATGATAGACTATTGCTTTGAATCACTCATATCTTAATATTCATGCCATGATTAGACATATGATCAAGATTATGCTAGGAAGCATTCCACATCAAAAATTATCTTTTTTATCATTTACCTACTTGAGGACGAGCAGGAATTAAGCTTGGGGATGCTGATATGTCTCCGTCGTATCTATAATTTTTGATTGTTCCATGCCAATATTCTACAACTTTCATATACTTTTGGCAACTTTTTATACTATTTTTTGGGACTAACACATTGATCCAGTGCCCAGTGCCAGTTCCTGTCTGTTGCATGTTTTATGTTTCGCAGAAACCCCATATCAAATGGAGTCCAAACGGGATAAAAACAGACAGAGAATTATTTTGGAATATTTTTGATTTTTGGGAGGAAGAATCAACGTGAGACAATGCCCGAGGTGGCCACGAGATAGGGGCCCATGCCCACTTAAAGTGGGCGCCCCTCACCCTCGTGGGCCACTCGTAAGGTGGTTGATTCCCTTCTTTGGCCGCAAGAAAGCTAATTTTTGGAAAACGATCTGGGCGAAGGTTTCAATCCAATCGGAGTTACGGATCTCCAGATATAAAGGAAACGGTGCCAGGGCAGAATAACAGAACGCAGAAACAGAGAGATAGATCCAATCTCGGAGGGGCTCTCGCCCCTCCCAAACCATGGGAGCCAAGGACCAGAGGGGAAACCCTTCTCCCATCTAGGGAGGAGGTCAAGGAAGAAGAAGAAGAAGGGGACCTCTCCCCCCTTGCTTCCGGTGGCGCCGGAGCGCTGCCGGGGGCCATCATCATCACCGCGGTCTTCACCAACACCACCGTCATCTTCACCAACATCTCCATCACCTTCCCCCATCTATATCCAGCGGTCCACTCTCCCGCAACCCGTTGTACCCTCTACTTGAACATGGTGCTTTATGCTTCATATTATTTTCCAATGATGTGTTGCCATCCTATGATGTCTGAGTAGATTTTCGTTGTCCTATCGGTGATTGATGAATTACTATGATTGCTTTGAGTTGCATGTTTTATTATTGGTGCTGTTCTATGGTGCTCTCTGTGTCGCGCAAGCGTGAGAGATCCCCGCTATAGGGTTTGCAATATGTTTATGATTTGCTTATGGTGGGTGGCGTGAGTGACAGAAGCACAGACCAGAGTAAGTAGGTTGTTTGCGTATGGGATAAAGGGGACTTGATGCTTTAATTCTATGGTTGGGTTTTACCTTAAGAATCTTTAGTAGTTGCAGATGCTTGCTAGAGTTCCAATCATAAGTGCATATGATCCAAGTAGAGGAAGTATGTTAGCTTATGCCTCTCCCTCAAATAGAATTGCAATAGTGATTATCGGTCTAGTAACGTAGTTAGTTGCTTAGGGAAAATTTCACAAGTCCTACCACCACTTTTCCACACTCGTTATATTTACTTTATTGCTTCTTTATCTAAACAACCCCTAGTTTATATTTATGCGTTCTTTACTTTCTTGCAAACTTATCCAACAACACCTACAAAGTACTTCTAGTTTCATACTTGTTCTAGGTAAAGCGAAAATCAAGTGTGTGTAGAGTCGTATCAGTGGCAGATAGGACTTGAGAGAGTATTTGTTCTATCTTTAGCTCCTCGTTGGGTTCGACACTCTTACTTATCGAAAGAGGCTACAACTATCCCGTATACTTGCGGGTTATCAACCATCTTCAACTGTATTGACTTACAAAGGGTACGAGATAAATGGGTACAATCTTGGGTACACAAACGAACCATTCGTCCCAGCCAATGATGTGGCGCATGTTTTTTATGTGAAGGACATGTCTACCAAACCAAGAAAAAGAAAAGATAAGGAAGTGAATACATCATACGATGAGCCAAAGCGCCACATAGTTCTTTCAGGAAAAGGATACATCATGGGATTGGAGGGAAAGCTAGACATATCTGAAGATTATTAAAAGTTTCATGAAATTCCTCTCTTCAAAGTCAAGGCTGACCCAAGCACCCTGTTAAACGATGAAGATTATCCATGGTTACGGTGCAATAAGCAAAGGACACAAGTAAAGAAAAAGTGAAGACTTTCTCTCCACAACTATTATGATGATGCCTTTGATCTAGAATATCACTTCAGTTACATGTGAATAAATGAAATGCCTTTTGTAACAGATGAGTTTCCGTCCGAAACCCTCATACTTCGAAAGAGATTGTCTATTTTGTACACAAAGTGCATCCAGTTTCTGCCGTAACCCTCTCAACTTTTTAGCACATACTATGTGGGTGAAATGATGACACCATGCCAACTTTCAACCTTTTCAGAGTTCATTTGTAGTACTTTTCAATTTCAGGGTCATTTAGCTCAAAAAATCAGTAAATGCATGAAAAATACCAAATGAACTCAGAAAGGGTTGAAAATTGATGATGTGGCTTTGAAGGGTGCATTTTGAACACACAAAAAGCCTGGAGTTCAAATAAGTTCAAAAAAAATGAAATCCCTTTGTAACAGATGAGTTTTCATCCGGAACCCTGATACTTCGAAAGAGATCGTCCATTTTGTACACGAAGTGCATCCAGTTTTTGCCATAACCCTCTCAACTTTTTAGCACATGCTATGTGGGTGAAATGATGATGCCATGCCAACTTTCAACCTTTTTAGAGTTCATTTGTAGTGCTTTTCAATTTCAGGGTCATTTAGCTCAAAAAAATCAGTAAATGCATGAAAAATACCAAATGAAGTCAGAAAGGGTCGAAAAGTGATGATGTGGCTTTGAATGGTGCATTTTGAACACAAAAAAGTCAGGAGTTGTAATAAGATTAAAAAAATGAAATGCCTTTGTAACTGATGAGTTTTCGACGAAACCTTGATACTTTGAATGAAATTGTCCATTTTGTACATGAAGTGCATCCAGTTTTTCCCGTAACCCTATCAACTTTTTAGCACATGCTATGTGGGTGAAATGATGATACCATGTCAACTTTTAACCTTTTCAGAGTTCATTTGTAGTGCTTTTCAATTTAAGCGTCATTTAGCTCAAAGAATGAACTAATAGCAAAAAGAATGAACTAATAACAAAAAGAATGAACTAAAAATAATCAATTAAAATATTCTGTTATGATCAACTAAAACAAAACTATAATATTCTCCAATAGCAAAAGGAATCAACTAAAAAGCTTTTTTAAACCTCTAGTATTATTGAAACTAAAATTATATAAAATTTATGCAACTAAAATTATAAAATATTTTCTGTTCAAAACATTAAAAGCAAAAAGAATTTTCATAAAGAATTTTTTTGTTAGAAACTTTAATAGCAAAAATATTATCATAAAGATTTTTTTGTTAGAAACTAAAATAACAAAATATGTTTTTGAATATAATGATAAAACACAGTAATATTAAATAGCAGGAAAAAGAATCACTCCAAAATCTATTTTTATAGTAAGTTAATCACAAACTAGTGATTCACACAAATTTCAAAGAATTCAAATTTGAAAACTAATGGCACTAACAAAAAGTTTATAATTTTTGTGACCTAAAAGCAAAAATAATTAAAAAAATAGCAAAAAACAAAAGAAAATGAATAATGCAAAAAACAAAACAAAAAACTGGGAAAAATGCCACCTACTGGGCCACCATGGCGTGAATACGACTAGAAACCCTATTGGGCCAGGATTTAGGCCCGCAGCAGGCCCAGCAGGACCACAAGCAGAGATACTAGTTTAGGCCAGTAGGCCTGCAATAGTGAGGAGTTCAAATGGGTGGACACAACAGTGCTTATAAACAGGTGCAGCCGCTCCTCAGCATGTGAGGTGGGACTAAACATCCCACTGCACCGCGGCTTTGCAGGCGCGGGCCATTGGTCCCGATTGGTGCCACAAACCAGGACCAATGCATACCTTTGGTCCCGGTTCATGGCACCAACCGAGACCAATGCCCATCTTTGGTCCCGGTTTGTACCACCAACCGGGACCAAAGGTCTCTTTTCAGCAGTGGCGTGAATACGACTAGAAACCCTATTGGGCCAGGATTTAGGCCCGCAGCAGGCCCAGCAGGACCACAAGCAGAGATACTAGTTTAGGCCAGTAGGCCTGCAATAGTGAGGAGTTCAAATGGGTGGACACAACAGTGCTTATAAACAGGTGCAGCCGCTCCTCAGCATTGAGGTGGGACTAAACATCCCACTGCACCGCGGCTTTGCAGGCGCGGGCCATTGGTCCTGATTGGTGCCACAAACCAGGACCAATGC
>NC_041381.1:40742011-40748223 GCF_002162155.2 Triticum dicoccoides | reverse complement strand
CTCGTCGCAGTCGCCCCGTGGCCCTGCCCCGAAACCGCCCCGCGCCCCCGGCCTGCCCCGACCACGCCGCACCTCTCCTCCACGCCGCATATATATGTGCTGATTTTTATCTTCGGATTATATGTATGTGTGTATATATGATTATATGTCCTGATTTTTCATAATTTTTTTGTTCATATATACGATGATTTTTTTGCATTTTTAGAAAAAAAATATATATGTATGCATGTTCTCTGTGTATATATGTTCATATATGCAAAAGTTACATTTTTAGAAAAGTTTTATCTATGTATGTTCTCTGATCTAGTGCGTTTTAGGTTAGTTACATTTTTAGAAAAGTTTTATCTAGGAAGAAGGAAGAAGGAAGAAAAAGAAAAAGTTTTATATATGCAAAAGTTACATTTAAAAAAAAGTTTTATCTAGGAAGAAGGAAGAAGAAGAAAAAGGAGAGGGAAAAGGAAAATAAGAAGAGGAAGAAGGAGAAGAAGAAGTAAAACAAGAGGAGAAAAAAAATAAGAAGAGGAAAAGGAAGAAAAAAAGAGGAGAAGAAAAAGAATAGAACAATAAGGACTATTATTCTAATTTTTCTTCTTCTCCTCTATTCCTTCTTCTTCTCCTCTTTTTTTGTTCTATTTTTTCTTCTTCTTCTTCTCCTCTTTTCTGCTTCTTCTTCCTCTTCTTATTTTTTATCGTGAACGAGGGTGTTGAGGATCGCCGAGCGGTCGAGGGTCGGGAACTAGGGTAGAGGGTCGAGGGTCGCCGAGGGGTTGAGGTTTGATGATCTCTGAGGGGTTGAGGGTCGAGGGTCGTTGAGGGGTCAAGGTTCAAGGATCGCCGAGAGGTCGAGGGTCGTCGAGGGGACGAGGGTCGAGATTTTTCAAGAATGCCCCCATTATGGATGTGCACAAGTTGATCCATTTTTTTCTGATCTCATCTACATAACGTTCTATATGTCATGTTGTCTTATGTCAAAGTATTGAAGAAATCCATGGCTTCATCATTAGCCAGAAGTAACCGGGGCATGATGGTACGAATGTCTCCAAAGTTAATTTGGAACGGAGTCCCGGATAGGATAATTCGCTTTTTGCTACGAAGTTCAGCAAAGGCCTTCCAAATAGCGATATTCGGAAGGCTCTTGCTGAACTTTGTAACAAAAAGCGAATTATCCTATCTGGGACTCCGTTCCAAAATAACTTTGGAGAGCTTCGTACCATCATGCGCCTATTACTTCTGGCTAGTGATGAAGCCATGGTTTTCTTGAATCCTTTGACACTAGATAACGTGACATATAGAAGGGTAGATGAGTTCAGGAAAAATATGGACCAGTTTCTGCACATCCAGAATGGCGCCATTTTGTTAAATCCCTTGTTTGACATTCATGAGAGAGGCGGTCCGGACGTCGGCCATTCATGAGTGAACTCTGGTAACTCTTCAACATGAGGGGGGACGTCGATCAACCCCCTCTCGCCCGACCAAACCCTAGAGGCGTCGAGGCCATCCCAAACCCTAGAAGCGTTGCCGAGGCCACCCCAAACCCTAGAAGTGTTGAGGCCACTCAAATTTACCAAGTTAAAAGAGCGTTGTCGTCGAGGCCACCCCAAACCCTAGAAGCGTCGAGGCCACCTAAGTTTCCCGAGTTAAAAGAGCGTTGTCATCGAGGCCACCCCAAACCCTAAAGCGTTGTCGAGGCCACCCCAAACCGTAGAAGCGTCGAGGCCACTAATTAATATTCTTTGTTGTGATTAGCTAGCTAGGTCTATGTTTGACACTAATATATCCATCTCTCATGTTTGTATATTAATTTCCATGTTGTAATATTTGCAGAAAGTATGGATCAACAAAATGAACTTGGAAAAAGAATAGTTGTTGGGGGATATAATCTTCAGCGGAGGTGATGTCTTGTCGTTTCTCAACGATGCCGATGGTATGGAAGGAGAGGATGAAGCAGGCTAAGATGATTGAACAATGGAGGAGGAAAGTCATGACCATGATTGCTCCGGCGACCGAATGCCGGTGGAAGAAGGAGACCATGATGACGGCTCCGGTGACCGAATGGAGTCGGGGTCAGCTATTGCAAAGTCTGGCGAGGTATATATATATTAATTAAGCCTGTGCTGACTAGCTAATTGATGCATTAATTTTTTTGGTATGTACATATATTAACTCTTCTTTCTTGTTTTATAGCCCTCTAGATCGAGCCAAACTTTGGTAACGAGACAAGGCCCGAAGAAAATGTTGTGCCTGGATGAAAGGTTCACGGTCACAACAATCACGAACGATGGCCAACCGATTGAACCCAGGCGGACCAAGGATGCATTTTCTGCTCAGTGCGGAGCTATTGTTAGGGACAGCATTCCGATTAGCCTCCAGCTATGGATAAGCCTAAGGAATAAGACCCTCAAGTTTCTTATGTCAGCGATAGAGAGAAAGATGATCTTTGGACCTCGCTAAAGGCAAATTTCACTCTACCGCCAGAGGAGGATCCCAATAAGCCAGTTATAGAGCGACTGGTCAAGTCGTATGTTCTTAAGAAGATGGCAGAGCTATTCAAGAGGTGGAATAAAGAGTTGAAATCAAAGTTTGTCGACAAAGGGAAGACTCCAGAATTCATCGGCCGATTTGAGAAGATAAGGGATCACTGGCCCGCATTTGTGGCCTACAAGACATCGGACAAGAGTTAGAAAATGTCAGAGATAATCAAGATAAATGCTACAAAGAAGTAGTGGCACCATCGCATGGGGTCAGGCGGCTACCTCAAAGCTCGGTCGTTGTGGGACAAAGCTGAGCAGGACCTGACTGCTAAAGGGGTCGAACCAGAGACATTGAACTGGCCAGACCGTTCAAGGACTTGGTTCTTCGGGGTTGGGGGAACTTTGGACCCTAAAATAGGGAAGTGTCGTTGGACGAACGAGCAATTTGCAACACCCATCATGAAGCTTCAGGCAGCAATCAAGGCAACGCAGGAAGGGACGTTCATTCCCGACAGAGAGAATGACAAGCTGACTGAGGCCCTCAGGAATCCTGAGCATCCTGGACGAACACGAGGCACGCTAGGCTCCGTAGCGTGGAAGATTGGATTTCCCGACACAGGCGGTTACAAAACCCAGGAGAGGAAGATGAAACAGGAGCTGAGCGATATACAGAAGCTCAATGCAAGAGTACTAAATCTAGAGGAACAAGTTGAGAGCCAGCGAGCTGCTGACCAACCATCTCAGCGGCACGAAGCTACCCCGCCATCTCAGCGGAGAAGCAGCGTGGCTTCCACGGAGCTCGTCCAGTAGCCTGACTTCACGGCCCCTAACTACCCCGTGGATACTATCACAGAGGCTCAACATTTCCAGCGTATGACAAAATGGCAAAATATCACATTGAAGGCGGCTGTCGGCACTGTTCCACCTCCTCAACCCGACGAAACTTTTCACTGCCGTCCGAGTCCACAGGGCTATGCTGTTGTGATGGCAGATGAAGTAATGGAGGGATTTGAGGAGCTCGAGCTTGACCACCCTACAGGTGAAGGGGAGATTCAGTTGGGTCTTGGTCTGAAGACTCCATGTCTATGGCGGAAGGAGTACATCAAGCTTCCAAGCTAGACGCCTCCGCCTCCTCCTCCTCCTCCGGCGAGTGATCAGGGCTCTCCGCCTCCTCATCCGCCTCCTCCGGCGCATGACGGCACTCCGGCTCCTTCTTCGCCTCCTTCGGCACGTGAGGGCACTACGGCTCCTCCTTTGCCTCCTCCATCGCGTCAGAGCACTTCGCCTCCTCTGGCGCGTCAGCCGACTCCGCCGCATCAGCAAAGGCGGAAGAGAGAGGCCGCCGCTCCGGTGGCTAGCAGTAGTACAAGCAGAGGAGGGACGTAGTTCAAATACGGTCCATCTCTCAAGGCTCCGGAAAAGTTACCCTATGAGAGGACCGACAAGGAAAACGAGGACATCAGTCGTGCCCAAGTGAGGGACTTTTTTGCATGGAAACCTCCACCTCCGAAGGAAACGGTAGATCCGGTGAAAGTGAAACGGACTATCGATGCCCTGAAGCGACCACCGCCGCCTCCGCTGGATTCCAACTATGTGCGCACTATTAAAAAGGCATATAAGAAAGCGGAGCGGCCAGGAAGTACTTGCAGTGATGCAAGGTTAGCAGCATGAAAAAGTGGGAAAAAAATTCCCCAACTCGGCGAACAGGCAAAGCAAACGTGCCCCCCGCCCAAGGTGTTTAGCGATATCGTCACTAATCATCCGGGGATGGTGCCCGGTACCAATCTTGGCGATTACCTGCCTGATGATCTACCCATTGAAATAATGGAGGTGGAAAAATTCAGATACAAGTACGGGCAGCCTCTCGTCAAACCTGATCATCCTCGTCTAACAATGATGATGCGAAGACTCCATGAATGGTACATGGAAAGATGCAGGCAGTCTGGGAGACATACTTCAACGATGAGAATTAAAGAGGAGCACGGCCTCATTGGAATGGATATTTTGAATATTGAATTTGACGAGTTATTCCAATTATACAATCAAAAGGCCCTCGACAAAACACTCGTGACTTTCCACTGTCTGTAAGTACTACTTCTGTAATTAAGTCTCTATATATAGCTCAGCTCTTTCATTGCATGTATATATAATTATCCTCACTATATTATGCAGGTTGAAGATCGTCGAATGCAGGAAAACAGATACTATGGCATTGGGTTCATTAACCCATATATCATACATGAATGGACGGTCAAACACAATGTCAAAGAGACCGAGGACAACTTGCTACAATCGTTGCTTAAAAATCAAAACAAAGATAAAATACTCTTTTCTTACAACTTCCAGTGAGTGTTACTGTCTTGTGCATATTCGGTTTCCCTTACTCGAGGTTAATTATGGTAATGTAATTGATGAGTTATGCATGCGTGTGGAGCTTTCACTTTATTTTGCTAGAGATTAAGCTTGAAACTGGAATAGTAACTGTCTTATACTCGAGAAGAAAAAGTCCCCAGGAGTATGCGAACATGACTGATATGCTCCAGAAGTAAGTTCAATCGATCATTATCACACCATATTAGCAACTTTGTTCATTTCCTAATATCAAGTAATTATTCTCTTTATCTGGCAGGGTTTGGAGACAGTTCACCGCCATTGTTCCGGCACTATCGAAGGAGCTGTGATTTACACACCTGAAAGTAAGTACTACTAGCTAGTTCCGCGCATCTCCCATTGATTCTAGCTAGTTTCATCAAAACTATTAAGCATGCTTGATTATCAGTTTGATTGAAATCTATTTCTCGTAAAGTGCTTGTGATAGGAAGCCGGGAATGATTTTTGTGGATACTATGTTTGCGAGTTAATCTACAACTCGACGAAATCTAAGCGGGGCTACTCTAAAAAAGATTTTGATATACGTAAACAAAAAAATCATAATTTTATTTTATTACCATCATTTGTGTTGAGTTTCATTCATATACATGTATTGACCCACTTTTTTAAATTAGATGTGGGAGATGCGGGATGAACTCCTACCACATGATCGCATACGAGCAATTCAAGAGGAATTGGCGGGATTCTTTCTTGACCACGTCATAAATAAAGATGGAGTATACCATGTGTAAGTTCAAATATATTTTAGGGTTTTTAAGAGATCTTATATTGTATGTATGTACCTAATAGCGTCGGATAGATATACGGAAACTTGTTGTTCGACCAATCTCACGAAGAAAGAGAGGTCGATCACTTCTCTCTGTATATGTTCATGACGATCTTGTGTACTTAATGGTTCCTTCATTTGCTTACTAGCTAGCGTGTCGAGTTCTCTCTATACGTACGGTAGCTAGCGTCGACCAAGCACCGAGATAGGAGAGGTCACTTCTCTCTAGCTATTAGCTAGCTAATGTAATATATGAAATCCCTAAATTAATCCTCCAAAACCCCCTAACTCCCCGCCCCCCTTTAAAAAAACAAAAACCCCAGCTCCTGAGCTGCTGACGCATGCACTAGTAGAAAAGGGGGCATTTGTCCCGGTTCGTAAGGGCCTTTAGTCCCGGTTCATGAACCGGGACTAATGGGTCGTTACTAATACCTCCCCCCTTTAGTCCCGGTTCAAACACGAACCGGGACAGATGGTCCTCCACGTGGCCGGTGCGCCGAGCCCAGGCAGGGGGGCCTTTGGTCCCGGTTGGTGGCACCAACCGGGACCAAAAGCCATCCACGCATCAGCATTCCAATGGCTGG
>NC_041381.1:40735683-40741727 GCF_002162155.2 Triticum dicoccoides | reverse complement strand
TGGCTGGGTTTTTTTTGAAGGGGGGGGGGTGGGGGTTTTGGGGGGTTAATTTAGGTGTTTCATATATTGTGTTAGCTAGCTAATTAATAGAGAGAAGTGTCCTCTCTTATGTCCGTGCTTGGTCGACGCTACGTACTATATACATATAGCCCTCGACACGCTAGCTAGTAAGAAAATGAAGGGAACCATTGAGTACAGAAGTTCGTCATGCATACCGAGAGAAATGATCGATCGACCTCTCCTTCTCCGAGAGATTGGTCGAACAATAAGTTTTCGTATCATGTATCCGACGCTACTGGCTACATACATGTACAATATGTAAGGTCTCTCAATTACAGTCCCCTAGCAATTGAAATCAACTTCCGCATGGTATTCTCCGGCTTTATTGATGACGTGGTCAAGAAAGAATCCCGCCAATTCCTCTTGAATTGCTTTCATGCGATCTGGTTCTAGGAGTTCATTCCGCATCTGCCACGTCTAATTTGAAGAAGGGGGTTAATTAATACATATATATGAATGAAACTCAACAGAAATGATGGTGTAATAAAATCAAATTGTGAATATTATTGCTTACTCACTTCATATTGTCTTTGAGAATAGCCCCGCTTGTTTTTCAAAGTCGCGGTGTGGATGAACTCGCACATGTAGTATCCACAGAAATCATTCCCTTGTTCCTGCCACAAGCACTTTACGAGAAATAGAGGTCAATCAAACTGATAATGAGGCATTATAAATGGCATTGATGAAAGTATAGATATAGAATCAACAGGAGATGCACGCAACTAGCTAGCCAGTAGTACTTACTTTCGGGTATGTATATCGCAGCTCCTTCGGCAGTCCCGGAGCTTTAGCGGTGAACTGTTTCCAAACCCTGCAAGACAAAGAAAATAATTATTATTACTTGAGATATCAGGAAATGAACAAAAAGTTGCCGATATGGTGTGATAATGATCGATTGAACTTACTTGCTGAGCATTTCAGTCATGTCCGCATAGGTTTTGGGATCTTTCCGTCTCGAGTCTAAGACGGTTACTAGTCCAGGCTCAAGCTTAATCTCCAGAAGAATATAGTGGTACCTGCGCACGCATGCATAACTCATAAATTACATTACTATAACCTCGCTCGAGTAATAAGGGAAACCGAATATGCACACGACAGTAACACTCACTTGCCGTTGTAAGGAAAGAGTATGGTATCTTTGTTTTGATTTTTGATCAACGATTGTAGCAAGTTGTCCTCGGCCTTTTTGACGTCCTTTTCAACCAGAAATTCATCTATGATATTTGTGTTAATGAACCCAATATCATAAATTTCTTGTTTTTTGCACTCGACGATCTTCAATCTGCATAATATATTGAGGATAATTAATTATAAATACATGCAATGAAAGAGCCGAGCTATATATAGAGACTTAATGACAAAAATAGTACTTACAGGCAGTAGCAAAAGACCGTTAATTTATCGAGGGCCTTTTGATTGAAGAACTCAAAGAACTCCTCAAATGTAACAGGCAACAGATCATTTCCAACGAGGTTGTGCTCCTCTTTAATTCTCAGATACAAAGTATTCATCCCCCCAGACTCTCTGCAGGTTTTCATGTACCAAGTATGGAATCTTCGCATCATCGTTGTTAGAGATTTTTCATCTTTGACGAGAGGCTTCCCGTACTCGTATCTGTGTTCCTCCACCTCCATGAAATCAGGAAGTGCATCGTCAGGCAGGTAATCTTGTAGATTGCCATAACCGGCCACCATCCCCGGAACATTAGTGACGATGTTGCTGCTAGACACATTGAGCGGGGGGCACGATTGGTTTGCTTGTTCGCCGAGCTGGTGATTTTTTTTCGCAGCTGCTCGTTCTCTTGCTCTTTGATGTCTGATAGTACTTCCCGACCGGTCCGCTTGGAGATATGTCTGTTCAGTAATGCGCTCATAGTTGGTTCTCGGCGGAGACTTTGTCGGTTTCCTCAGGGCATTGAGAGTGCGCTTTGCTTTCACCGGATCTACCTTCTCCTCTGGAGGTGGATGTCTCTTTGCTTTCACCCCTTCAAAGAACTCCTTCACATGGGTCCGCACAATCATATCGTTTTCCTCCTCGGTCCTCTCGTATGATAACTTCTCTAAAGGCTTGAGAGATGGACCGTATCTGTATTGCCTCCCGCCTCTGGTTGTGCTGCTAGACACCAGAGCAGACGGAGTGGCTGCAGCGTCTGTCTTCTTTCGTGCTTGCTTATGAGGCAGAGGAGAAGGACTACGACGCGCCGGAGCAGCCGGGGCGGCGGCGGGTCTCTTCCGCCCTTGCTGGCGAGGTGGAGAAGGAGGAGGCTACTGGCTGCTCGGGAGCGCCGGCGCAGGCGGAGAAGGAGGCGGATTGTCACCACGCGCCGGAGAAGGAACGGAGTGCTGCCACGTGTGCCCAGATCGTCACTCGCCGGAGAAGGAGGCGGTGGTGGAGGCGGAGTGCCCTGACTCGCCGGAGGAGGAGGAGGAGGCGGAGGCGTCCAGTTCGGAAGGTTGATGAGCTCCTTCCGCCATAGGCATGGAGTCTTCAGATCAGAACCCAGCCTAGTCTCCCCTTCACCGGTAGGGTGGTCAAGCAGGAGGTCCTCAAATCCCTCAGTTATTCATCCACCATCACCTTAGCATATCCTTCTGGAATCGGCTGGCGGTGATAAGTTGTGCCGGGTCCACTAGGATAAACAGAGCCAACAGCCGCCTTGACCTTCAAATTCATCCATCGCGCCATAATGTGGCAATTTTGAGACTCCATGATAGCATCCACGGGATAGCTGGCAGGAGCCGTCAAGACATGCTCCGGCTGAAGCAGCTCGGTGGAAGCCACGCTGCTTCTCCGCTGAGATGGCGGGGTAGCTTCGGGGGAAGCTTTGGCAGGTCGTTTGCTCCAATCTGCTGCTTCTCGTTCCTCTAGCCCCATTACCCTTTCGTGCAGCACCTGCAGTTGGCCCTGCTCCAGTTTCTTTCTCCTCTCGTGGGTTTTGTAACCCTCTATGTCCGAAAAACCAACATTCCATGGAATGGAGCCTGGCGTGCCTCGTGTCCATCCAGGGTGCTCAGGATTCCCGAGGGCCATTGTGAGCTCGTCCTTCTCCCTGTCTGGAACGAACGTCCCTTGCTGCGCTGCATCGACATAGTGCCGAAGGTGCTTGACTAGTATTTTCAGTTGCTCATCCGTCCAATGGAACTTCCCTGATACAGGGTCCAAGGTTCCGCCAGCCCCGAAGAACCAAGTCCGGCAACGGTCTGGCCAGTACATTGTCTCTCATTCGATCCCTTTTTCAAGCAGATCATTCTCAGCCTTGGACCACTTAGGTCGGGCTTTGAGGTAGCCACCTGACCCCGTGCGATGGTGAAGCTTCTTCTTCGCAGCATTTAGCTTGTTTGTCGCCGACATCTTCTTACTCTTTTCCGATGTCTTGTGGGCCACAAATGCGGGCCAGTGATCTCTGATCTTCTCATATTTGCCGATGAATTTTGGTGTCTTTTCTTTGTCGACAAACTTGTTCAGCTCTTTCCTCCACCTCCTGAATAGGGTTGCCATCTTCTTACGAGCACAAGACTTTATTAATTGCTCTTTAACTGGCTTCTCCGGATCCTCCTCTAGCGGTAGGGTGAAATTTGCCTTCAGCTGAGTCCAAAGATCTTCTTTCTGCATATCATTGACATAAGACACCTCAGGGTCTTCCTCCTTAGGCATATACCATTGTTGGATGCTGATCGGGATCTTGTCCCTAACAAGAACCCCGCACTGAGCAGAAAATGCGCGCTTTGTACGGATGGGTTCAATCGGTTCGCCGTCGGGCGCGATTTCTATGATCTCAAACTTTTCATCCGAGCTCAACTTTTTCTTCGGGCCTCGTCTCCTTATCGAAGTTGTGCTCGATCCGGAGGGCTAGAAATTATAAGGAAGAAAGACGAGAGTAATTAATATGTGTACATATACCAAAACAATGGATGCACCAATTAACTAGTCAGCACGGGCTTAACTAATATATATACCTGGCCGGACTCGGTTCGGTCACCAGAGCAGTCAGCACGGTCTCCTTCTTGTACCTCCATTGTGTCATCGGAGCCATCATGAACATAGTCCTCTTCTTGTACCGGCATTAATGGGCCGAAGCCATCATGAACATAGCCCTCTTCTTCACCCAGTCCTTCCAGCTGACCATTGGTGTCGTTGAGAAATGACGCAACTTCATCACTTCCATGTGCAATTATGTCCCCCAACATCGCTTATGTTTCTTCGTCTCGGGAGTTTCTGCAAATATTTACAACCTGTCAATTATTATTCAAACATGGTACACACACACACACACACACACACACACACACACACACACACACACACACACATATATATATATATATATATATATATATATATATATATATCTATATATATATATATTAGTGGCAAACGTAGAACTAGCTAGTTAATCACAATAAGGAATCATGTTAGTGGCCTCGACGCTGCTTCTCTAGGGTTTGGGGTTGCCTCAACACAACCCTTCAAGGGTTTGGGGTGGCCTCGACGACAACGCTCTTTTAACTTGGTAAATTTGGGTGGCCTCGAGAGAGTTAATTTGTCGGGTAGGGGCGCGGCAGGAGGGGGTAGGAGACCAACATCGTTTTATCTCTAGGGTTTGGGTGTCCTCGAGAGTTATTTGGTCGAGCGAGAGGGCTGAGGGGGGTGCTGCCATTGTATAAGTTATCACGGTCGAGAGGGGGTATATATATCGACCGCCCCTCATGTCGAAGTTATCTTGAGGGGGTTATATCGACAACGACGCGACATACATATACATGGGAAAATAATGTTATCAGGGAGGGGGTATCAGTACCCCCCCCCTCGTGTTGAAGTTTCTTCTTTCTCCTCTATTCCTTTCTTCTTCTACTACTCTTCTTTTTCTTCTTCTCCCTCGAGAAAGGAAAATAAGGAAAAGGAAGAAAAGAGGAAGAAGGAAGAAGGAACAAGAAGAAGAACAAAAAGAGGAGAAGAAGAAAGGAATAGAGGAGAAGAAGAAAAATAGAAATTTTCTATTTTTCTTCTTCTTCTCTATTCCTTTCTTCTTCTCCTCTTCTTTTCCTTATTTTTTCCTCTTCTTATTTATTTCTCCTTTTCTTCCTCTCCTCTTCTTCTCCTTTCTTCCTCTTCTTATTTTCCTTTTTCCTCTCATTCTTTTAGTATTGCTTGTTTTAAAAAAATGTTCAAATAGAAATTTTCAAAAAAAACAAAGGTTTTGCCTAATGCATTGTTCATATGAATATACAAACATTTGCATATTCTACAATAATTAATATCACCAAAAAAGAGGAGAAGAAGAAAGGAATAGATCAGGAGAAGATCAAAGAAAAAAAAGAAGAAAAAAAAGAGGAGAAGAAGAAAAAATAGAAAATTTTCTTCTTCTCCTCTATTCATTTCTTCTTCTCCTCTATTCCTTTCTTCTTCTCCTCTTCATTTTCTTCTTTTTTCTTCTTCTTATTTATTTCTCCTCTTCTTCCTCCCCTCTTCTTCTCATTTCTTCCTCTTCTTATTTTTCTTTTTCCTCTCATTCTTTTTCTTCTTCTTCCTTTCCTAGCTAGATATATAAAATTTTTCTAAAAATTAAACTAACCTAAAATGCACTAAATCAGAGAACATATATAGATAAAACTTTTCTAAAAATCTAACTTCTGCATATATGTATACTTTAAAACATCATTACAATTGAAAAAATACATACATACATAAAAAAACATGTAAAAAATACATACATACATATATGAACAAACATAAAAAAATACATATATCTAAAAAATACATACATATATATATATATATATGAATCTAAAAACATATAAAAAATAGCATGTATAACTAAAAAAATAGCACGGCGGCGGCGGGGCCACAGAGGTGCGGTGCTCACAGAGGGAGGAGCGCGCGGCGGGCAGCGTCGGGGCGAGCAGGGGCGCGGGGAGTGGTGCAGCGACGGCGTCGGGGCAGGAGCGGCGCGCGGCCAGGCAGGGGCGGCGCGCGGGGCAGGGACG
>NC_041381.1:40711743-40734876 GCF_002162155.2 Triticum dicoccoides | reverse complement strand
TTATTTATTTTATTTTGTTTCTACTTACAACAAAATCCTTATTGTTGCTATTTTTAATTATTTTCCAGTTTTTTTGTTTTGTTTTCTGCATTATTTATTTTATTTTGTTTTTTGCTCTATTTTTTTAATTTTTTTTGCTTTTAGTTAGAAAAATTATAAACTTTCTGTTAGTGCCATTAGTTTTCAAATTTGAAAACACTTTTTTAGTTTTTTTGTTTTCTTTCTTCCTTTATTTATTTTATTTTGTTTCTACTTACAACAAAATACTTTTTGTTGCTATTTTTAATTATTACGAGGGCCGAACCATAAGACATTAAAGCATTTCAAATGAACTCTGAAAAAGTTGAAAGTTGGCATGGTATCATAAATTCACCCACATAGCATGTGCTTGTACAAAACAGATAATGATATCATACTCGCCTGTTACAAAGTTGGCATGGTATCATCATAATAGTTGCGGGAGAAAGTCTTCAGTTTTTCTTCGCTTGTGTCATTTGCTTATTGCGCCATAACCATGGATAATCTTCATAGTTTATCAGGATGCTGGGTCAGCCTTGACTTTGAAGGGAGGAATTTCATGAAACTTTATATAATCTTCAGACATGTCTGTCTTGCCCTCCACTCCCACAATCTCCTTTTTTCCTGAAAGAACTATGTGGCGCTTTGGCTCATCGTATGATGTATTCGCTTCCTTATCTTTTCTTTTTCTCGGTCTGGTAGGCATGTGCTTCACATAGATAACCTGTGCCACATCATTGGCTAGGACGAACGGTTCGTCAGTGTACCCAAGATTTTTCAGATCCACTGTTGTCATTCCGTACTGTGGGTCTACCTGTACCCCGCCTCCTGACAGATTGACCCATTTGCACTTAAACAAAGGGACCATAAAATCATGTCCGTACTCAAGTTCCCATATGTCCACTATGTAACCATAATATGTGTCTTTTCCCCTCTCGGTTGTTGCATCAAAGCGGACACCGCTGTTTTGGTTGGTGCTCTTTTGATCTTGGTCAATCGTGTAAAATATATTCCCATTTATGTCATATCCTTTCCAAATCGTAACAGTCGAAGATGGTCCCCTGGACAACAAGTACAACTCAGCACAAACAGTGTTGTCACCTCTGAGACGTGCTTTCAACCAACTGCTGAAAGTCCTGATGTGTTCACATGTAATCCAGTCGTCACACTGCTCCGAGTGTTTGGAGCGCAGACTGTTCTTGTGTTCATCGACATACGGGGTCACCAAGGTAGAGTTCTGTAGAACTGTGTAGTGTGCTTGAGGCCAAGAATATCCGTCCCTGCATATTATTGAGTCCCTTCCAAGCGTGCCTTTTCCAGTCAGTCTCCCCTCATATCGTGATTGAGGGAGACCTATCTTCTTAAGGCCAGGAATGAAGTCAACACAAAACCCGATGACATCCTCTGTTTGATGGCCCATGGAGATGCTTCCTTCTGGCCTAGCGCGGTTACAGACATATTTCTTTAGGACTCCCATGAACCTCTCAAAGGGGTACATATTGTGTAGAAACACGGGGCCCAGAATGACAATCTCGTCAACTAGATGAACTAGGACGTGCGTCATGATATTGAAGAAGGATGGTGGGAACACCAGCTCGAAACTTACAAGACATTGCACCACATCACTCCTTAGCCTTGGTATGATTTCTGGATCGATCACCTTCTGAGAGATTGCATTGAGGAATGCACATAGCTTCACAATGGCTAATCAGACGTTTTCCGGTAGAAGCCCCCTCAATGCAACTGAAAGCAGTTGCGTCATAATCACGTGGCAGTCATGAGACTTTAGGTTCTGAAACTTTTTCTTTGCCATATTTATTATTCCTTTTATATTCGATGAGAAGCTAGTCGGGACCTTCATACTAAGCAGACATTCAAAGAAGATTTCCTTCTCTTCTTTGGTAAGAGCATAGCTGGCAGGACCTTCATACTTCTTTGGAGGCATGCCGTCTTTTTCGTGCAAACGTTGCAGGTCCTCCCGTGCCTCAGCTGTATCTTTTGTCTTCCCATACACGCCCAAGAAGCCTAGCAGGTTCACGCAAAGGTTCTTCGTCACGTGCATCACGTCGATCGAAGAGCGGACCTCTAGGTCTTTCCAGTAGGGTAGGTCCCAAAATATAGATTTCTTCTTCCACATGGGTGCGTGTCCCCCAGCGTCACTCGGAACAGCTAGTCCGCCGGGACCCTTTCCAAAGATTACGTGTAAATCATTGACCATAGAAAGTACGTGATCACCGGTACGCATGGCGGGCTTCTTCCGGTGATCTGTCTCGCCTTTGAAATGCTTGCCTTTCTTTCGACATTGATGGTTGGTCGGAAGAAATCGGCGATGGCCCAGGTACACATTCTTCCTGCAGCTTGCCAGGTATATACTATCTGTGTCAAGTAAACAGTGCGTGCATGCGTGGTATCCCTTGTTTGTCTGTCCTGAAAGGTTACTGAGAGCGGGCCAATCGTTGATGGTCACGAACAGCAACGCCTTTAGGTAAAATTCCTCCTGTTTGTGCTCATCCCACGTACGTACACCGTTTCCATTCCACAGCTGTAAAAGTTCTTCAACTAATGGCCTTAGGTACACATCAATGTCGTTGCTGGGTTGCTTAGGGCCTTGGATGAGAACTGGCATCATAATGAACTTCCGCTTCATGCACATCCAAGGAGGAAGGTTATACATACATAGAGTCACGGGCCAGGTGTTGTGATTGCTGCTCTACTCCCCAAAAGGATTAATGCCATCCGCGCTTAAAGCAAACCATACGTTCCTTGGCTCACTTGCAAACTCATCCCAGTACTTTCTCTCGATTTTTCTCCACTACGACCCGTCAGCGGGTGCTCTCAACTTCCCCTTACGGTTCGCACTGTGCCATCGCATCAACTTGGCATGCTCTCCGTTTCTGAACAGACGTTTCAACCGTGGTATTATAGGAGCATACCACATCACCTTCGCAGGAACCCTCTTCCTAGTGGGCTCGCCGTCAACATCACCAGGGTCATCTCGTCTGATCTTATACCGTAATGCACCGCATACCGGACATGCGTTCAGATCCTTGTACGCACCGCGGTAGAGGATGCAGTCATTAGGGCATGCATGTATCTTCTGCACCTCCAATCCTAGAGGGAATACGACCTTCTTTGCTGCGTATGTACTGTCGGACAATTCGTTATCCTTTGGAAGCTTCTTCTTCAATATTTTCAGTAGCTTCTCAAATCCTTTGTCAGGCACAACATTCTCTACCTTCCACTGCAGCAATTCCAGTACGGTATCGAGCTTTGTGTTGCCATCTTTGCAATTGGGGTACAACCCTTTTTTGTGGTCCTCTAACATGTGATCGAACTTCAGCTTCTCCTTTTGACTTTCGCATTGCATCGTTGCATCGACAATGACCCGGCGGAGATCATCATCATCGGGCACATCATCTGGTTCCTCTTGATCTTCAGCAGCTTCGCCCGTTGCAGCATCATCGTGCACATCGTCTGGTTCCTCTTGATGTTCAGTAGCATCACCGTATTCAGGGGGCACATAGTTGTCATCGTACTCTTCTTCTTCGCCGTCTTCCATCATAACCCCTATTTCTCCGTGCCTCGTCCAAACATTATATGTGGCATGAAACCCTTGTAAAGCAGGTGGGTGTGCAGGATTTTCCGGTCAGAGTAAGACTTCGTATTCCCACATATAGGGCATGGACAACACATAAAACCATTCTACTTGTTTGCCTCAGCCACTTCGAGAAAATCATGCACGCCCTTAATGTAGTCGGAGGTGTGTTTTGAACCGTACATCCATTGCTGGTTCATCTGCGTGCATTATATATAATTAAGTGTGTCAAAAATCATTACAGAACATCATGAATAGATAATTAAGTGACCAAATTAATAGAAGTTCATCATCATATGAAAACCAAAGTACATACATAGTTCTCATCTAACAACATAAAGCTCTGCAGAGCATCTAAATTAATTAAACCATACACTGAAACTATGTAAAACATTTCAATGCGAAAACAAATGCGATCGTAATCGCAACCAATGTAACAACTGATCAAGCCTCGGTATGAATGACATATTTTCTAATCTTTCTAATCTTCAAGCTCATTGCATCCATCTTGATCTTGTGATCATCGACGACATCCGCAACATGCAACTCCAATATCATCTTCTCCTCCTCAATTTTTCTAATTTTTTCCTTCAACAAGTTGTTTTCTTCTTCAACTAAATTTAACCTCTCGACAATAGGGTCGGTTGGAATTTCCGGTTCAACAACCTCCTAGATAAATAAAATCTATGTCACGTTGGTCGGCATAATTGTCATAAACAATAAATGAACCAATAGTTATGAAAAGATAATATATACCACATCCGAATCATAGACAGGACGAGGGCCGATGGGGGCGGATACCAAAACCATCGCACTATATAAGATGCAATAATAAAAGTGAGAAAATTATACAAGTATCTATATAAACATACAAGTAAGATTTTTTTTCCTTTCAGAAAGAAGATAAGAACAAGAGGCTCACCACAGTGGTGCCGGCGACGAGATCGGTGCGGGCGATTGACGGCGGTGAAGACGGGGACGGGACGTGACGGACTGCTAAACCTAGACAAATATTGAGGAAAATGGAGCTTGGAGGTCAAGCTTGAAGATGAGAAAGCTTAAGTAGTGTGGCTCGGGCATTCCATCGAACACCTCGTGTGCATAGGAGGTGAGCTAGAGCACCACAAAGCTCTCCCCTCGCCGGCGAGGAAAAACAGAGCAGTGGGAGTGCCCTGCTCGTGGGGAGGGGTATATATAGGCAACTAATTGGTCCCGGTTCGTGGCCAGAACCGGGACTAAAGGGCAACCTTTGGTCCCGGTTCAAGCCAACAACCGGGACCAAAGGGGGTGGGCTAGGAGCAAGGCCCATTGGTCCTGGTTAGTCCCACCAACCGGGACCAATAGGTCTAGCCGAACCGGGACCAATGGCCCACGTGGCCCGGCCGGCCCCCGTGGCTCATGAACTGGGTCCAATACCCCCATTTGTCCCGGTTCTGGATTGAACCGGGACTAATGGGCTGGCCCCGCCTGGACCATTGCCCCCTTTTCTACTAGTGATGTATACCATTTGGTCCCGGTTGGTGTTACCAACCGGGACTAAAGGCCCTCCTGCCTGGGCTCGCCGCAACGACCACGTGGAGCACCATCTATCCTGGTTCGTAAGCGAACCGAGACTAAAGGTATTGGTCTTTAGTCTCGACCCTTTAGTACCGAACTACCGATTACAGAACCGAGGCTAATAGGCCTCTGGAACATGGACAAATGGCCCATTTTCTAATAGTGAAGGAATAAACGGCTTGTCCTACTTTATGATGTACGTGAAGCTGATTGGGATGGAATGAACCCGATGATGACCAAGGTGCAAGTATATATGTTGAGAGATGGTGTTTGGTCCGTGCTTACTTCAACCAGTGCACATCTCGCTCCTCTGCGATTGGATATAGAACCTGTGCTGGTTGGCAGTAAAATCTATGGCAACCACCGCTTCCGTTGTGTATTACTTGCGCATTATGTGTGCCTCCTGTAAGGCAATAATTTACACACCACTCTGCCTTCAAATGCGCAACTAGGGAATTTGTTCAACATGCACAAAGTGTGGAATACAAATAATGTTCGGAACACTCCCTAGCCACAAGTGTCTACCAGCTGCAAGAGAAGCTGCAGCTTTAGCTAGCATGTGTGCTACAAAATTTGCTTCACACGGCTCGAAACAAAAATGAACATGCTCAAACTCCTGTCTGCGATGATGGATCTCATTCAGAATTGGTGCATAAGCTGAAGCTGTACCCTTGCTGATACTACTGACAACCTCCATACAGTCCGTCTCGATCACAACATTTCTCAGGTTCAGATCTTGGGCAAGTGCCAATCCCTCATTGCATGCTAACGCTTCTAGGCTCGCAGGGTCTGTCAACCCGTCGAAGGTGACAGCTGAAGCACCCAGAAACTGCCCTGTATTGTCTCTGCGACCGCTGCACCTGACTTTCCATTGCGTGATAGCCCTCCATCAACATTGATTTTCGCACTATTGAGCAATCCATCTAATCTTCCTCTTGCACTGAACTCGTGGAGCTGAAACTCTGACAGTCCGGGCTGCCGCAATGTTCAGGTCCTGCAGATATCTTGCGATGAAGCTCATGGTGGTCAGCGGACCTTGGTATTCATTATCATGGATGTCACGTCTCCTCGCCCACCATATTGCCCAGAAGGTAACCAGGACCCGAGCTAGATCATGTTGATTCGTAGTTTCAAACAGCCAGAAGAGCCATAGCCGAGCATCTTCAGTTTGGTTTGATTTTATGTGCTCCAAAATCTCTTCGTCGCCAAGTGCCCAAACACACCTGGCCATACTACATTCAAACAAAGAATGCCTCCAGTTATCCTCCGCTGCATTGCAAATTGACCAAACCGAAGAAGTTGCCATGTTCCTTTTATACCTCGTCGTTCCAGTTGGCAATGATGTGTGCGCTAATCTCCAAGTGAAAACCCGAAGTTTTGAAGGCACCAAGACCTTCCACAATCTAGTCCAGTCCTTGTTTGCTCCTTCTTGGTTCGAGTGGCTTGTTCTATTCTCTAACCATTCCTCTCTCTGAGCCTTAATTCCTGTGAGCATTTTATAGGCCGACCTCACTGAAAAGGTGCCCCTTTTGTCATAGTGCCATGCCCAAAAATCAGCCTGAACTCTTGAACTAAGACGTATATTCAGTATGACATCAATATCCAGTGCAATGAAGTGTTCTTCCAGAACTTGTTTATCCCAAGATTTTGTTGTCCCATGAATCAGTTCCGACACAAAAATGGGGGGATTCTGCTTCAACGCACAAAGTGGTCGCAGTTTATAATCTCTAGGAAGCCAATTTTCATGCCAGATCTAATCCCCGTCGATCAGTTTGTTACCACGGGAAAAAAACAGACCAGAAAATCCTGCTATACTGGAGTAGAGTTGTGCACCCCACGTGGATTACTGCTTTGGGCAATTATGGTTAACCACAAACATATAAGAAGAAAATGGAGAATTTTTTAGGAATATAATTGAAAGAAGCATTTTGAGAATGCTGAAATGCTGTACTGGTTTGAGGGAATGATGAACTGTGTTGATAAGAGAAGAACAGCAGTTGGAGTAGTAATTTTTCATATAACAGGAAACATGCTCATATATGCATCCAGCGGTGAACCGGCACTGCTAGCAGAATTCAATCTTATACTATAATACAGGTATTAAAGTTCAAATTAAACAATGGTAGGGAGAAAGAGGAACATTAAGAACATGAGGCAACAGAAAGTCTCGAACAACAAAACAAATATGAAATTATAATTGTTTTTGAACTAATATAATGTCAAATAGGAAATACAAAAATAGACACCAAAGATTGGTTCATACATTTCGTGGGCTGCTGCGCTAGTTTAGGACAAATAAGCATACACCCTCACTCATGAGTCATGACATATTATCGTTACATTCAGACACCCCTATTGGCTGTATAGAAATGAACTCGCATTTTTTATCACAAACACATATACGAGCATAATCAAGTTCACACACAAAGCAGAATCATATTTAGTAAAGCTTGAATGAATGGATTTAGCAATCCTTGCTGACCACATTGTAAGGTTGAAATCGAGGAACCATGGATTCACTCCTGATTAGCATAATTCCCATATTCCATTAGTATCAATGAAGTTTGGATGTGCTTCTATGGCTTGTATCACCTGATCTGGTAGCTTGACACCATCATTGAACACCATTTCCTTCAACTTGGGAAGGTTGTTGATTCCCGACAGAGACACTATACCGTCGATGAGCCAGGTGATGTTTTCAAGCTTAGGAGCTTCTCCAAGTTCGAAGTTGATGTCGGTGATGCCGCCCCCCTCAACGACAAGATACTTGAGATTTTGGAACCCATTGGTCTGGATTATAAGCTTGCCTTCAGTGTGTAAATTAACATGCTGGAGCCTGAGGCCGCGTAGGTTGGGCAGATCTGCGAGGGATTCCATATCATTGTGGTCTAACGAGGTGTTATGAAGAGTTACCTCAGCAAGTTTGTGGCTGCCTCTTGCGAACAATGGGAGAAGATGCCCATACACCGTGACTCCACTGATTCTCAGGCTTTCAAGAAGCTTGGGTGTGTTTTTACAGTGTGCACTGATAGCATCGGCTGCAGGTACGTCAGGAGGAGCAGCAGCCTGCCTGGTAGGCGGAGGCTTGATCTCGATCGACAAAGACCAAAGGCACTCATTCAGATCGCTAATTCCTTGGAGTAAGTTCTCAAGTTGAGCTTTCCAATCATAAATGATCACACCAAGAACCCTTAGTTGCCATAGCTGGCCAATCTCTCTCAGCTCTGTAGCATGATGTTTCGAAGCCTGTACATGGGACAACACTTCCAGGTCCATCATTTTTCTGACCTTGTGAGGCATCTGGACAGTGGAAAGTATGCTAGCATCACCACCACCAGTGTCGGTGTGACGTCCACCCAGCAGACGCTTTAGCTTCAGTAGCATGAGCAGTTTTGTGGCGCAGGCATTCACAGGAGTGTGCCGGATGTCCAACACCTCCAGCTGCTGGAGCATGTTGATCTCCTTGGGCAGCTGAGTGACATCTGTGTTCCTTAGGCTCAGATACTTGAGCAGTATTAATGAGGTGCACACATTCCTGAGCCATCGCTGGCCATCGTAGACCGGTGCGGCGCCAGCGGCCCGCTGCCTAACCGTCGTTCGTCGCGCGTAGGGCGTCTCTTCTATAGGGCGTCTCCATACGTAGGGCGTCTCTTGTGTAGCACCTCGGGCTAAGACGCGGAGGGGAGCACCTTGGAAGGGACGGGGATGGCAACCAGTGGGCATCGACGCGCCGATCTTGCGCGCCTCCTCACCGGCCACGTCCGGGTGCTCCGCCTTGTGCTAGCCCGGCGCCATCGCGTGCAGCTCGAGGTTCATCTCTCCATGCATCTGCCTGGGATGCACCAGATGAGACGCCCCGGTGTGGTGTGTCAAATTTGAGCACCATGGATCAGATCACTTACCTCGCAAAGCTTGGCTGAGAGATGTCATGAGGGCGGCGCTAGGAGTCGAACCGGAGCTCAGCGGTCAGCCGGAAAGGGCAGAGAGGAGGTGAAAAGACTGCCGGTCGTGGAGAACCTTTTATAGTCACCTAGGTCGGTGCGAGAGCGAGAGAATAGGCGGGCATGCATCCAAAGATTACCAGAAACAGCATGCGCATGTACATGCTCGTGGCCTTCTTAAAAGCATCCCACGCTACAACATGCATGCAGCCCAATAGAAACAGGGAAACGTTCCCAGACGGTGCACCGGCCGAAGCTTCGGCCGGTCGCACGCCTCATCACGCGCCCAACGCGAGTGTAGTGGGCCGCGCCTCCTTTTTTTGGGCCCATGTAAGCATCCTTCCTCCTCCCCCGATCCAATCTCCCCTTTTTCACCTCAATGCCGCGAGCTCACCCTCCGTTCGCCGCCGGCCAAGCTGCGTGCCTCCACCGCCGCCTCCCAGCGCTCCGTCCCCACCCCCACCCCACCCCGCTCCTCCGCCGACAACGATACTGCGTTCTTGCTGCAACCGGTCTTGAGGAAGCTAGCTCGACGCTTGATTTTGTTGCAACCAGGACGACGGCGAGCGTCGCCGGCGGCGATGGCGCCTGACTTTTTTTGCTACAACCAGATGTTTTTCAAGTGTAAAATGTTGCAACCGGCAAAAACAAAAGCTGGAACGGGCATTCACGTTTGCTGGAAGTGTTTTTCAGTTTTGCTTCAACCGCCTACCGGAGCTCTTGACACCCTCGCCGACGACGCCGTGAAATGTTACAACCGACCAAACAAAAGCTGGAACGGGTGTTCAATTTTGCTGGAAGCGTTTGTCGATTTTGCTTCAAACAACCCCCGCAGCTCTGATTTTGTTGCAACCGGCAACCTGCAAAGCTTCCACCGGTGAGTTTTTTTGCTTCAATGGCGACAGATGGAAGTGGCGACCAGAGATACGGCGCCGATGCGAGCGGCATGCACCAGGCGGCGAGGGTCGGCGAGGGCGCCTGGGCGCGCACCTGGTGTTGCAACCATGGGGGCGGCGAGGCGCAACCGCTGTTGGCCGGTGGTACATAGGCGTGATGTGGAAGCGGCGGCTCGCCATGGCGAGGAGCTGCAAGGAACACGACGGACGGCGATGAGGGATGCGAACGGCGGCGAAGAGGTTGCAAACGCAGCGCGGGAAGGCTAGTGGTGCGACTCGCGTGCGGGGGTGGCGCTCTCCTTCCTTCTCCTTTTTCCCCGCGCGGGAGGTTGACGATGGGTGCTGGAGAAGACGGGATCTCGCGCAGATCCGACGGCCCAGGCTCGCGCATCGGACGGCTGGGCCTGGACCGGCCGAACCGTTTGGGCCGGCACACCGGCGCCTAGGGTCGCCCATGGAAACAACCTGCAGCCTGACAAACCGAGAAGTTTGACCAGGAACAAATTGCAGGAAAATCGCTAGACACACCCCAAAGCGTACCTGTCCAAGTCCCCCACTAATAGGCGTGTCAGCCTTCAATTGGCTCGATTTTTACTGATTGGAAAAAGTCAAAAAAAGCAGAAAAAAGAATCCCGGCTAGATTTAGTATATTTAGAATATCTCCGCCGCGACTTGATTCCCGCAATCAGCCAGCGTTCGGAAGCGGTTATCGGTGGCGAACTTTGCGTTTCCTTCCCCAGCGTCAAGACGAAGGCAAGCCGTGATGCCGCGACGACTGCCGCTGACCGCTGATCACCGTTGCTGGCTCACCGTAAGCCTGTGCCATGCTCCAAGGAACTCACCACTAGATTGATTTGAAAGGTATGTTTATACCTATAGTATTTCATTATCTACTGCTCTGATCTGATACAGTAGTGTGTAGTAATCCTTTGGTTTGTAGCAGTTGTTGTGTTTTCTAGATGATAGAAATCTAATTAATTCAGTTTTTTAGATTTTATCTATACTTCCTAGATAAAAATAGGAATCCTTTTTCCATGTCACTTGCCTCAAACCAGGAGTTCTTCGGATGAGGCCTGCTCCGGTGCTCCCCCCTAACCTAATTTCAGAGGGGTATTTTTGTCCCGCGAATTTGTTTTTTTTCTGGCCCGCCGCAGCCCAGATCCAAGCCCTGTCTAGCCCTGTATAACCCAGAGCGTATACGTACAGTACCCTGGTCCGGAAAAAAAACATCACACGACCCCACGTCCACGTAAGACCTGCCGAATCCAATCATTCACGCGAGCAGCTCCATCAATCTCGCGAGCATTGACGCAGCTCCATAAGTCACGTAGTAGATCTCCACCGGCCGGCGGCTATCTCGTCGCCGGCGATCTCATCGGACAGCGGGCGCGACAACGTCGTGAATCTCCAACGATCGCGCACAGGTACCGCATCCCGCATCCCCCTCTAGTCTCGCTCGCGGCAACATCGAACGAACTGCCGCCGCGCCAGTGGCAGTGGTTAACCTAGTGGAGCGGGTAACCTAGCTACCCGGCGGTGCATGCGATCGTGGATCTTGTTCCGGTAGTGCTGCTCCTCGTGATCTGGGTTCACGTAGCGTCGGTTGCCGTCGGCTATGCGCACCATGTGGATCGTTAATTGATGTGGCGGCTAACCTAGGTATCCGGCGGCAGAGGTAATCACAGATCTAGCTAGGTTTTGAGATCGTGCAGTTCCTCGCGATTGAAAGTGATCTCGACGGGTGCCGTGGCCATCTTCCTTACTAAGTTTGGCAGATCTGAACGGCCTCGGTTGTGGTTGTTTACATAACATCCGTGATCATGTGCTATGTGCTTTATATTTCATCATTGATAATGTTTGCACAGGTGATGATACATATTATTGGTTGTAGGAAATGGTGGACGAGGAGTTAACTAATATCATGGTAGACATGAAGTTTGGAGAACTGATGAAAGACTGGATAGAAGATTGGTCAGATGATGAAAATTCAGATCGTGAAGATCGGTCAGAGAATGGGAACGAATGGGACGATCTTAATGTGCGTGGCATTGTCATGTTGTAATTTTTTGGTGGCATCCGACAACATTAAATCTTTGTGTTGAAAATTTATAGATGGATGAGCTTGATGATGATCAGGAAAACAACTCGGAGCTCTCGAATGAAGATTACATTAGTCAGGTACGTAAGTGAAACGTTTTGTTGGCATGCAAATTGAATTTCTTCTGGAACATTATATGATAAGTAATTATGTATTTGTGTTGTATTTTTCAGTTCATTTTCGAATGTCATAATGCGTACGACTATTACGGTGAATCCGACGTGGAGACAGGCCTTAACGACGAATCATTAGATGCACCTGGTTCTGGGGAGTCCGAGTCGTCGGTCATCATGAGTGAGGTATGTGTGTAATCAATATTCTATGGATGTAAGTAATGTTAAACCATACAAAACAATTTTCATGGTTATCTTTTGATTGTGTAGGTGACAGAAGATGGTGGGGTAATGAATGTCCAAGATACTGCCAGTGCAGATGATAAGAGGGATATGTTCATGCAGATAATGGACATGACTTTTATGACTCATGATGCTGCATATGATTTCTACAACAGCTATGCTAGATCTAATGGTTTCAGCATTAGGAAGAATAAGGTCAGGTATACCAAAACCGAGGCACATCTTATGCGTTATAGGAAGTTTGTTTGTTCCAGACAAGGGAAACGTGACAGCAAGTTGCTAAGCGAGGAAGGGCACAGCCGTCGGCTCGGAGCCGAGACATGCTGCTTTTGCGAAGCACACCTGACTGTCAAGCTTGACCAAAAGCGTGGGGTTTGGTATGTTGCAAGTTTTGAGGACAAGTATAGCCATATGTTGGCAGGACCGGACGAGGTACCTTTTCTTTGGTCCCACAGAAAAAACAAAGAGTTTCAGAAGCATGAGATAATGTCCATGGGAGCTGCAGGGATTAGAATTCACGACATAATGGATTGCCTCATCAGCAAACATGTATGGTATGGCGGTGTTGGTTTTACCAGGCGTGAAATATACAACCTTTGTGCCAGGGAGAAGAGGAAGTTGCTTTCAAAAGGTGATGCTGCCACAGCCATAGGCATCATGGCCAGTAAGAAACAGAGGGATCCTAGCTTCTTTTTCGAGTACATGCTAGATAAGGAAGGACACTTGAATAGGATGTTCTGGTGTGACTCCCAGTCTCGTCATGACTATGAGGACTTTGGCGGCGTGCTTGTATTTGACAGCTCGTACAAGATGAACCGCTATGGTATGCCATTCATACCTTTTGTTGGTCTTAACAATCACCAGAAGACCACTGTTTCTGGTTGTGCCATAGTTTCGGACGAGACCGAACAGACATACGTGTGGCTGCTACAGACTTTTTTGAGGTCCATGTGTCAAAAGATGCCGAAGAGTGTAATCACAGACGCCGACGCTGCGATGATCAAGGCAATTCGCGAAGTCTTGCCAGATGCGTGGCACCGTATATGTACGTGGCATATAGAAAAAAATATGAAGATTCACCTCAGTCCCAAGTCCTTGAAGGAGTTCTGAACCCTTCTGTACTACAGCACGTCCACGGCCACGTTTGAGGATAGATGGCACGCGTTTACCAAAAGATGGCAGTCGGAAAAAACAGTAACATGGTTGAGACGGATGTATAAGAAGAGGAGAATGTGGGTTGCGGCTTATCTGACAGAGGGGTTTTGGCTTGGCATGAAAAGCAACCAACGGAGTGAAAGCCTAAACTCATGCCTTCACCTCCATGTAGACGGTGAAATGACCCTGGTGGATATGATTTTGCATTATGAGAACGTCGTTGTACGTATCCGTGAAACGAGGCGCGAGATGACTGCACGGCCTCACAGAGTTTACCGGTGCCAGTTACTAGCTCGAGGGAACTTGAGATAGCTGCTTCTCACGTCTTCACTCCATCAAACTTCTATATGTTGCAAGATGATCTTAGAAAAATTGATGGCATGGAGATTGTAGAAATTAAGCTGGGAGACGGATCACAGCAGTACATCATGGCCTGGAAGAATAACCGGAATAGCCGTTTTTGGGTGGAGTATACATCAGTAAATTCCGCAGAACCTATACGGTGCAGCTGAAGAAGAATGATTCGAAAGGGTCTACCTTGCAAACACATATTCCACGTACTGAAGTACTTGAACATATCTGAAATACCAAAGTGTTTAGTTCTTATTCGGTTTATGAAACAAGCAAGGTTGGGACTGCCCGCAAGGCGCACAAGCGATCTGTTGGGATATGGTTGGACTGGGGCAGAGGAAAGAATGAAATATAGCTAGGTCAGTGTGTTAGCTTCAGAAGCTATGCCTGCGGCATGCAACCACCCAGCTTTGTGGGATCAGTTACAGGATAGTTTGAAGGATGTGATAGCTAAGAGTCATGATTATGATCTGCTACAGGAAAATTTGAGCAACAATATAAATGACTTTAGTAAGTGTGCGGTTGAATATGTAGACGATGGTGAAGGCAACATGGTCGCAGTTAAACATCCTATGAAAGTGTGCAGCAAAGGTGCAACAAAGGTAGATGAGAACCGCCCTGTCTCGAAAAATGGTAGACCACTCTCTTTTAATGAGTTGAAAACCCGGTGCGGCGCTTGCAAATTGCTAGGACACACTAAACGTAGCAACAAATGCAAACTAAATCAGAAGTAAGTGTTTGTATGCATTCTGGATTATTGAAAAAATTATCATTCATTAACTTATCTTGTCTTCTATGATGTGCAGAACAGTGGAGAAGGAAGAAGTGTAGAACACTTGCTTCAATTTTTTATGGATAAATCGAGTGAACATGGCAGTATATCCTTTTCACATTATGGCATCAATTTTAGTTCGACGTTTAACATCGTGTTTGGATCCTATATATATCTTCTATACCTAAATAGCTAGCCCCCACTACTAGATTTGTCATCACCGCTGTGCTTCCACATCACCTCAATTATTTACAGCCTTCCGATCAAAATTGTGTGGCATTAAGGAATCATGCATGTGCTCATAAGTTACTTTTTGCATTAATGTAAATTATGCCACCTCATTGGTCATGCATGTCTTATTTTCCCAATGCATGCATGCATTTTTTGCATTAACCTATCAACTCAAACAACGCCACTTCATCAAGCATGTCTTCTATTTGTGGGGATTTTTTTTCTCTTTTATACATCATTTTGCCACACACTTCTTTTAAGTTTTATCATTTTTAACATGTAAAACTCTTACATTTAATTTTATTGGTTTTAAGCACTAATTTATGGATTGGTTTTAACACGGTTCCCGCAGCAACGCACGGGGCATCATCTAGTTGTAGCAACTCGATCGACACTTTGTTTAGTGGGAGTGTCAAATTTTTACATCTCTGAATAAACAACAAAATCCGACCTAAATAAATTAGCTATAAATTAGAAAGAATATTGTACATTTCCCCTCCCCACGTCCTAACTGCCATTATATCACCTAACTTACCACTCCCCACCACACATTCACCCACCTACCTCGTGCACCGGTTCGAACTCCCCTTATCCCCACCTACAGTAGATCGAGAAAACCCCCGCTGGCGACCGCTGCAGCCGCCTCCATGGAGAAAAGCCTCGGCTGGCAGAGAGCGATGATGAAGCTCGCCGGCGATGACGAGGGGTGGCGCAACCAGTTGGCGGAGGTGTGCGGCTGGTTCCCCAGCACGGAGATGTTGGTCAACCACGCGCGTGGCCTCGTCAAAGTCCTCACCGATGCCGAGAAGAAGCGCGCCTTCCCCTACGGCTGCGGTGTCCCGCCGGCTCTCCTCCTTGTCTGGGCAATGCGAGAGGCCACGCTGAGCGACTCCCCTGTTCAGCGTGCAAGGTGGTGGATGTACCGCTCCACCACCATGACGCTGCGGCCAGATCCAACACGCGTCGCGTCGATGGCGGAGCGCATCGACGTCGAGCTCGCTATCCCTGCGCCCGTGAGCCCGGACCACCAGGTCCGCCACGTGCCGAAGCCAGTCCTGCCGTTGGGCTCTAACGTCGTGGAGGACGACGTGGGCGAGGTACTACTCATCCCTGATGACCCTGAGGAGGACGAGGTGTTGCATGGAAGCTGCTAGATGTTGCTCCTATGTTGCAACAAGACAATGTACTAGTCTGCTACATAAATCAGTAGTGTTGCTAGATGTGCCCATGTGCATCACATACCAAATATAGAACATGCCAAAAGTGCATTGTCTGTGAAATACAGGACATGCCAAAAGTGCATTGTCTGCCAAATATAGAACATGCCAAAAGTGCACTGTCTACCAATCATTATGGCCCCATGTTATTTATGCTGCAATCTCTGTTACACTTTGCCCATAAACTGAATAGCAAATAATTCAGCATCATTTCATCATGTCAATTACAATGATGTCAATAACTTTATGAAGATTCTACTTGCTAACTATGACAGCAATCATAATGGCAAGCAGGCCAAGATACAGAAGACCTCCAAATCCTAAAATCCTATCCCTATAGAGCAATATCTCCTTGTGCATCTTAACCATTGCCCTCTTTTCTTTCTCATTCCTTTTAATTTCGGCTTCATATTCTGTAATCTTAGTCTCCAGTTTCTTGTTCTTCATGGAAAGATACATAATGACTGACTTTGCTTTGCTATCCCACTCCCCATCAACCCATTCAACATACTCAGAAGTGATATCATCCTAAATAAATCATGAGCAATTCAAGTCATTTTATAACTGAACTTGTCGCTGCAAGCGTTAAACACTGAACTTTTTTGCAGCTTGACCGCAATAGCAGTACTAGTTTGAAGATCATGCTCAGTACACTAACCTCAAACACACATCCCCCGAGTGCGCTGCCAAAATTGTCTGCATCTATGCAGACACGGGCACTAGGAGTTTCCTGATGACCACATAGATGGAGCTTGTCATGGCCACAGGTGATGAATTATGGGCGATAATGCTGGGATGTAAAGAACAACGGTAAAGAACTTACCTTTCTGCCACCAAAGTGTAGCACTGAAGAAATCCTAGCCGTGGGTTCTCCCGGCCCGCCGCCGCCCACGAAACCCCCGTCCCCTGTTCCACTAGATCCGCCACCGCTGCCTCCTGTGCCACCGAATCCGGCCCACCTGCCGTGGGTTCGACCTAACTTGCGGTCGCCACCGCTCTTCTTGCCGCAGCCGCCGCCGCCCGATGCCCAGCTCGCTGTCATGCTTTCGCCGTCGAGATTTGGAGGCGCAAATAGAGAGGGAGGGCTAGGGATTTGGAAAGGGAAACGAGAAAAGGGGAAAGATCGATGTGAAACTGGCAAAATGGGCTGGTGTAGCGCTACCGGGAAGATAGCCCCGCCTGTGGGGCCCCTCACGTGGTTAGATGGGCCGTGCCTGGCATTATGGTGAGTACAGAAAAAGTTAATTATACATATAATAAAAAAAAGACGGGTTTGTAGAACAAACTAGAAAAACATGATGCCTGATAACACACGATAGAGCCAACGAGCTGACATGACTATTTTGATGAGTGTAATATTACATTTTGGCTTGACATATTTACTTATCTACCATGACTACTTTTCATAATAATGTGATGAGGGGGAATTACTGGGAGATTATGCAAGATGATGACATGCAGATAGCTAAGGCAGAATGCTAAGCTTGGTAGAGTTTAAAAAAATTTAAGATTGTGAAATTTTTAATATGAAACTTACGAGAGAAGTTGAAGAGAAAAATAGAATATTATAAAAAATTGGAGAAGGAGAAAAATATTAAGCAAGAACAGTTGATAAGTGAAGCCATGAAAAATACAATTATAAAAAATTGGAGAAGAAGAAAAATATTAAGCAAGAACAATTGATAAGTGAAGCCAAAATTTATTGGTACGACCAAATTGTCTTCTCTGAGCGAATTTTATGACCGAATTGTCTTGTACGAGCAAATTGTATGACAGACACATACACATGCATGTGCCCTGTTTATTACATAAAATGATAGAACCCCTAAGATAATCATGCCGTCGAAACCTTCGACCGGACTAAATCCAAACCACTAAAACTTCAATCTTGCATGCCGCATGGATTCTTCAGGCGCGCCTTTTGCTTGCGATTTCGCGAAATTTGTTCTTCACACACTCCATCGTGTTTGAAGGTGACATAAACAACTCTGCGACGAAACGTCTTCTCCTTGCGTCAACGGTGGCCTGCAAAAAATGACATAATGGTTACATGAACCGAAGTTGCTACACCACCATAGTAGCTAGTCTACAAACAAAAATAATAGCATACCTGTGTAAATTTGCGGGTGATTTTGTCCCCGTCCCAATGTTCTAGACATTCTGTGACAAAAAGGCCACAAGAGTTCCTGGTACATATGCAGACATTAGCGGTGGGCAATACAAAAATGTGTGTTGTTGTTTGATTGTGCATGATGTCCTATTAACTCACCCATCCTCTTGCTGGGGTATGTCATACTCCTTGATAGGCCACTTACTTACGTCCGGATATTTCCTTGGTGTAATAAGATTTGCCTGACGCATATCGTGTGCTATAGCCATTCGCTATAAAGAGGATAGTGTTAAAGAACAATCATAAACAATATGTAAGAGCAATGGTACAAATGTTGGTTACATTACCAGTGCTTTAACAGTCCTCTCAGTCAGGTCCAGAGGATAGAGCGAATCGAGAACTTGGAATTCTTTCTTGATCATGTGCATGACCACGGTCATCCAGTGGCTATTGTCGATATTCAACGCGATATACGTCTACAGTGCAAAAAACCATTATGTAGCAAAAGAAATACTTGATGAACTATCCTGTAGTGATGAATCACAAACATTACGTACCTTATCACGCACAGTATACTCTTTCGTGACTCTATTAACTGCCCCAGCTTTGGTCAGAGCACTATTCATGTTGCAGCTAGATGGCAATGGATCGTCATTTGCGATAGCATGATCTACAAGGAATTTGGACCTCCACGCTGGACAGAGGTAATGATCATGACCAACACGCGGCTTCAAGTGTCCCATATAAGCATCAATAACCTGCATAGAATATCATCGCATTACATGTTGAGAGTTGAGACATAGATTTTTGAGCATTTTGAAAATAGGACATGCAAGTAGTACTTACATCGTCCGACAGCCATCTATGGCCTAGTAACGGTAGAATCCTTTCGGAAGTCAGAGTTATGCCACGGCCTTCACTGTAGTAAATTTTTTTGTTCTTGTTCTTCTCAGTGCTAGCAGCTAACTCGACAAATGAAACAGCAGCATCAATTATTTCCGGCGTCAACTCATCTGCCACAACCTCCGGCACATTATTGTTCGAAAATAGAGCTGCATGAAATAATATGAACGTCAACAATGGTGATCATATGCATTGGTAGTAAATAAAAAAATTAAGAATGTTAGTTACGATACCTCTAGTAGCAGTACTAGTACCAGAGGCTCTCTGACCACGGCTGGTACGCCTGCCGGGCTTGTCAAGTGCGAAGGGGGATTCAAATTTCTTGGGAACGGTCCGCTTTCGCTTACCGGACATAACCTCGTCATCCTTATCGATTGTTGCACCCTTTTTTCCATTCGCCTTAGCCATGAACTTGCTGACAGAAGATGGACAAATATCTATGTCCGATGAAGGTGCTACAGTAGAAGTACCAACCACCCAAGGGTTTTCCGGTGTAGCCCCACATACATCATTACTCTTAAAAGGCGAAGCTTCCTTGTGTCCATTCAGCTTCGGTGGGGTTTTCTGTTTCAAAAACTAAATCATGTGAACATTTCTGGACGAAAACAATTAAACGAGAAAATTATAGACAGAAAGATAAATACATAGTACCTCAGGTACGGTTTTATGGTCGGGAAGCACTATATCACGCTGCGTCATGTCAATGATCGGGTGTCCATCGCTGTCCATGTCTTCCTTGTACACGAATTCCTTCTTTTCATATGGACCATTCTCGAACGAATCCACTTCGTCCGGATCATTCTCCATGGATGGCACGGCAGCAGCCGGCTTGTACATGACACCTGCTTTGTTCAACTTCTCCAACAACCTCTGCAATACAAATATAAACTTAGTAATGGTAGCATGGTTTAAAACAGCAAACATACTCTAAACTATAAAGTTTGGGTGTGACACCTCAGCAACTATATCAGGGATTTGCCTCATCTCGGTGTGTATGAAGTGCATGCACCGCTTCATTACAAGCTCCATCAAATCTTCCGACAATGCGGCTGTCGTCGACTTCTTTGCGTTTCCAGTTGCAGGCTTGGTTTTTGGCTTCATGGTAGGCGCATTATTTGGGATGTTGGGCTCCTGAGCCCTATACTCCTGGGTGATATTCTTTTCGTTTGGCATGCGATATTGAAGTACATGTGATGAATAAAAAATAAATAGTATTAAGTTACAAAACATTTAAGACAGATGAAACACAATGACTTACCCTTACGTTACCACGGCCGCGCCCATTATCAAAGTCGAACCTATCTCTCCTAGTGGCTGCACCTTCTATCCAATTCCTCATAAGAGGTTGTATGGACAAGTTGGCATTATAGGCGCATTCGCCTTGGACCGGTTGCACCTTCTCCCAGTACAAGTACTACAAAAAATATAAGGATTTAGAGTTAGTAAAATACATCACATAAAATTGCAATGATATGATAATTGACATTATGCAACAGGTCTGATATGTGTACCTGCAAGAGAGCCAAATTGCCTTTCGGCCATTGGCGCAGGTGTTTGCCTTTCTTCACTATGCGAAGGCAATCAAGGAGAACACGCATGGTGAAGGCATTCCAGTTAATCTTTGAAATACGTTTCACATCGTAGACCAAAGCGTAGTACTGCTTTGGCACAATCTTGCTCGACATGGGAGCAATAATTGTTCCTAACAGGACCAGCACTACTTTGCGAAGGAAATCGTCGTCGGTGGCTTTACTTTTAATTATGTCCTCAATGAGATTATCTATCACTATGTTTTCTGATGTCTTACTGAAAAATTGTGGCAGCACCCGCTCCTTCATGTCCTCGCCTTCTTCAGTCAGAATGTCCGAAGCGGACAGTCCTTGGTTCTCGAGGTTAAAGATGCACTCGACGTCGACCGCACCGAGAGTCACCTCCCCAACCTGCTCTTGTATAATGAATCTGCCCGTGCTAGCCTGAAAATTCTCAATCATATACCTAATCAGCAAGGTACGCATCTTAATAGATGGTATCTGCAGCATGCTGCGCAATGATGTATCAGCCACTCTAGCGCGTTGACCGCTCAATAGATCTGCAACAAGCTTGCACCATTTCTCCACTGCGCATACTATTTCTCCATTCAGCTCGTCCATCCTATTGAAAGAAAATATATAACTTCGTGACATTAGCTAGCACTAAAGCAAAAATAACAATAGGCATGCAAAAATATAAAACTTTCTGGCAGTAGCTAACACTAATGCAAAAATAACACTAATGGAAATACAAAACTATCACCATGTATACTACAACATGCAGCCAAGTGTGTGCTGACATGAGGCAATAAAAATATAACTACAATTGGTAATTGAATTTACTTGCATCTGATCAAGTTCTTTGAGTATCATATAAATTATATAATCAATAAAATTAATATGGTAAACTGTTACTTATTCATCTGGTTGTCTTACTAACAAGGTGACAAATTGTTCAGCTGTAAATAAACTAGAGTCTATAGCAATGGTACCTATTTGAGGTTCATCAACATCTAATGTTAATAACTCTTTAATGTTCTATGTGCACAATATTATAATTGGATCGTGTGACAAAAATATAATTGGATCTTGTGACAAAAAATGTATTGCGTCATGCATCTAGTCCAGTTCATACTAGTTGAAATTATGTGGTAAACCTAAGTCCATCAAAGCAACGAGACGGAGGAAGTAGCTTGCTTTGAAGGCGCGAGGGAAAGAGGACAATTTACTTGATCTGTCGACGAAGATGAAAGAAGTCGGCGATGCGTTCTCGACGTAGTTCGTCGAGGTCGGCCTGCACGTGCGGACGACCTTGACCTTCTCGGGGTTTTTGTGGCGTGTGGGATGCGGCGGACGGAGCCGTCGACGCCTCGCCGGCAGGAGTCAATCTAGTTGACGACATGTGCGAGGAGGAGGAGATTATATACGAGGTCGACGCCTAGGTCATCGTAACTTCCCTGTAGCCAATGTCGCGATCTATATTTTCCTCCGTTGAAGTGAGGCTGAACGTGCTCCTCAATCGTAGGGATTAGGAACATATGGATTCGCACGATCCCAGAATTGTGTAACAGAACAGCAACTACTCCCGTGATCGACGTGCGTGTGATCGACGTGCATGGAAAGCGCATCGTTGTGGGCTCCACAATATGGATCCTACACTTATTTTTGCGGTCTGGGCCGGCCCACCTACCTGCATTGTTTCTTCCCTCAAAATACATATCATTGGTTCATCCCTAAAAAAACTCTTTGTGACCCGTATTAGTTATTGTATACTTGTATATGTTCAACAATATTTATAGTATCTCTATCATTTCTACAATATTATACATGCATCGAGTGTCGGAAATGAACGATACTTGTCATGCATGCCTGCCATGGTCATCGTAGGTTACGGCTTAAGTTTGGGATCATTTCGTGAGATCGTAAAGAAGAATAGATACAGGGTATCAAACCTATAGAGTTTTTGCTTCAAAGGTACTTCGATCGAGATATTGGACACAGAATGCCACTCTTTAAAAAGGAAAAAAAGGTTACGCATAAACCACTTTCAGACCTGCCCTCCGGTAGACCCGAATGGTCCTACTTGTACATGGTGCATGTGGAAGCATGCATGAGATGACCCCAACTTTTGGGAGCATGTGGGCTTGGCCAATGTGGTCCCCCAAGCAAGGTGTGCACGAATTCGGACACAAAACGCATGTTGCGTCACGTGGGGGCTGTGTTGTAGGGTTTTGTCGCTAGAAAACCCTAGAAATTGCATCGAGTGTCGCATATGAACGATACTTGTCACGCATGCAAGCCATGGTCATCGTAGGGTATGCATGAAGTTTGGGATCATTTGGTGGGACCGTCAACGAAAACCAATTTCAGACCTGACCTTCGGCAGACCCGAATGGTCCTGCTT
>NC_041381.1:40709287-40711294 GCF_002162155.2 Triticum dicoccoides | reverse complement strand
AATTTTAGACCTGGCCTCTGGCAGACCCTAATGGTCCTGCTTGTACATGGTGCATGTGGAAGCATGCATGAGATGACCCCAACTTTTGGGAGCTTGTGGGCTTGGCCAATGTGGTCCCCCGGGCAAGGTGTGCACGAATTCGGACACAAAACGCATGTTGCGTCACGTGGGGGTAGTGTTGTAGAGTTTTGTAGTCGGAAAACCCTAAAAAATGCATCGAGTGTCGCAAATGAACGATACTTGTCACGCATGCATGCATGCCATGGTCATCGTAGGGTATGCATGAAGTTTGGGACAATTTGGTGGGACCGTCAAGGAAAACCAATTTCAGACCTGATCTCCGGCAGACCCGAATGGTCCTGTTTGTACATAGTGCATGTGGGGGCATGCATGAGATGACCCCAACTTTTGGGAGCATGTGAGCATGGCCAATTTGCCCCCCCCCCCCGGCAAGGTGTGCACGAGTTCAGACACAAAACACACGTTGTGTCACGTGGGGGCAGTGTTGTAGGGTTTTGTCGCCGGAAAAACCCTAGAAAAAGCATCGAGTTTTGGAAATGAACGATACTCGTCATGCATGCTTTCCATGGTCATCCTAGGGTGTGCATACAGTTTGGTCTGAATTGGTGAGACCGAGAAGATAAACCTGCTCCTGGTACATGGTGCATGTGGAGGTATGCATGCGACTGTCCCAACTACATTTGATTTAATAATATTTCAAGTATCAAACAGAAAATCAAATTTATAATTTGGAATGAAGAATTGAAATAATGAAGAAGTGCAATAGAACATAACATATTATCTTACATTTTGGAAATATTTCGAATATAAAGAAGAGAACAAATATTAGAATGAAGAAGTGAAATAAAACAGAACATTTTATCTTACAAACTAAAAATATTTCAAAAATAATAAAGATAAGAAATATTAGAATTAACAATTAAAAAAGAACACACCATTTTAGTTTATATTTCGTAAATATTATCAATATACAAAAGAGAACGAACAAATGAAATAAAACACAACAGAATTTGGCTTATTTTTAAAATTGTAGTAAACACTTTTACAAATAATATAGAAAAAAGAGATTTGATTTTAATATTAGAAATATAAACAAGAAAAGAAACAAAGAAAATAGAAAACATATCAGCGCGCGGGTAAGGCTACCCTGGGCCAGCCCGCCCGAATTGGGACCAAGGCGGAGTCGCGCAGGGCACATCGCAGCGCATAGCCGTTGGGTGGTGGGAGTTTAGTCCCACCTCGCCAAGCGAGAGGGCGCCGCACCGGTTTATATACCTGGCTGCGACTCCCCTCACAACCTCCTATCAATTGCAGGCAGTACATTGCCTAACTCTCGTACCCTCTGCCCCGTGGGGCGTACTAGTAGCAGAGATATTCTGCACCACAGGCCTGCATCCTGGCCCATGCACAGCAGGGTTCCTAGTCGTATGCAGGCCGTGGAGTATGAATTCTCCTGCTCTTGTAGGTGGGCACTTTTTTTTGGCATATTGCCATGTGTATTGATCTTCAAATCACACACTAAATTATACACATGCTCACTTGCAATCAATACACAGTTTTTTTTGTAATGCATGACAAGTTAATGTTTTTACCTTCAAGTCATCTAATAATTTTTTTTGAAATTGTTTGAATTTTTTATTAATTTATAATGCCTTCTAGACTGACTGGTCAAAACATCGGTCTATACCTCAGGGGGGCATTGTAAAAAATTCTTTTTCCAAATTTTCTTTCATAGCCACGATTGGCACATGTGGGTCACCATGTTCAAGAAAGTTTGTGTGATTTGGAGGTGGTGGGAAAAATCACATTTTTTCAAAAACTGGCTAAGTTAGACCAAATGGCCCCTCCGGAATGCGGTCATTTTTTCGACCACCTCCAAATGACCTCAACTTTTGCACACATGATCTATTGCACAAAAAAGGTGAGTTACAAAGGTTTTATATTTTTTTGAATTTTTTATTAATTTATAATGCCCTCTAGAATGAC
>NC_041381.1:40692680-40708909 GCF_002162155.2 Triticum dicoccoides | reverse complement strand
GGGGCATTGTAAAAAATTCTTTTTCCAAATTTTCTTTCATAGCCATGATTGGCACATGTGGGTCACCATGTTCAAGAAAGTTTGTGTGATTTGGAAGTGGTGGGAAAAATCACATTTTTTCAAAAACTGGCTTAAGTTAGACCAAATGGCCCCTCCGGAATGCGGTCATTTTTTCGACCACCTCCAAATGACCTCAACTTTTGAACACATGATCTATTGCACAAACAAAGGTGGGTTCCAAAGGTTTTATATTTTTTGAATTTTTTATTAATTTATAATGCCCTCTAGACTGACTGGTCAAAACATCTGTCTCTACCTCAGGGGGGCATTGTAAAAAATTCTTTTTTCAAAGTACTGCCATAGATAGCAGCATCCACACAGCACACTTGCTGATGCAGACCACTACCATATTAGATATGTTTCGACCGCACATCACAGTACTGCACTTAGATAAAGTTCATACTAAATTACCACCACAAGTTTCCACGATCAGAACACCACACAAAGTTCACCAAAAGGACTGAGCCTTCCTACATCATACGACAACGAGGGTCTAGGGCAACTACAAGTCAGGGTTTCAGGACCTTGTGGAGGGCAGAATGCTGAGCCCTGATCTTGTAGTCATGACTGGTGATGGATGTAGCCCGACAATGCTCCATCAGATGCTCCAGCAACCCAGACCTGGGCTTGGGCCTGCTGCAGTAGGGGCACCGGTACTTGTCAGACCTCCAGTTGTAGTACTTAGCAAGTCCTTGGGCCCTGATATTCAAATCCTCCTTCTCTTCAAAGGACTCGACGTTCCCCTCGACCACATCATCTCCAGATTCATACTGCACACATTAATGACTGACATTAATACATTATGCATTCAAATACTATAAACATCTAACACTAACTCAATGCACAAATAACATTTCAACTAGGCCTTACCTCGTACGGCTCATCCTCATCACTGTCATAAGGGTAGTACCCAGATGCATCCCACTTCCTCTTGTTGCCAACAAGATCCTCCTTCTGCTATATTGTCAACCAAACAAGTCATTTACAAGGAATTGAATTGCAGTTCAAATAATGTCATTACAAACAAAATTGTGAATGTGAACCACATTGGTATGTTGCAAGTGACCAATATTGTCAATATATTTTCCAATGCAAAATATTTTAATATGAAACCTATAGATAAACAAATAAACTACCTAAACAATTTGTTTTTGCATAATGATGGAAAGCTCCAATCTATATTGGACAACATAGCTAATATAAATACATATTCTGGAAAACTTTCTAATTACAGGAAACCTACACAAAAGAATAATTCAGATGTACCTAAGCATTTTTGGGGATAATACAGCAAAGCTTCTACACATATTAACATAATGCAGTAGTTAATTAGGTACAACTTCAACTATAAATGCATACATCTTCAACAAACAACTAAAATTTCATTACTTACATAAACAACAACAAATTATAATATAGATGTATCTTGTATCATCTAAATCAATTCATTGCCACATCATAATTAATGCATTCCAAATCAAATATGTTTCCATCCAATATCATTGAATCACAGATGAAATCAAATAATCATATATGTCTGCAGCATTGAACTACAGATCTAATAATCATATATGGTCTATCTGACCTTAAATTCCCCCTTAAATAAGGTATCACTACAAGAAATATGTCAACTTATGACCACCACTATTGGTCACTCAAAGGTCTCAAATTTTCATTTATGACCTTTTTGTGACCAAAAACATAAGGTCAAAAGCTGGGCGTCGTAAACTGACTATAGCGACCTTTCTTCTGGAATGGTCGCAAACGTTTATGACCAAAATACGTCTACTGTGGCGTTTTGGTCACTAGCAACCTCCCCAGGCCACGTAGGCATCCAGCGTGGCAATATGACGTGGCACAAGATTCAGCCCGGTCCAATTCAGTGTTTATATGTGTCGAGCCCATTAATTCAGCCCATTTATATTTTTTTCCTCTGTGCTTTGATTGGCTAAATGGGTCTGGCCCAACAATTAGGATTTTTTTCTGAGATGCAGTCTTTTACAATCCATTTTTTTGGGCCTCAACCTTTTTATAATCTGAAAGTTATATTGCTCTTTTTAGAAACAAGTCCAACATAGTTTGGGCCATGGCCTTTTTAGAGCCCAAGTATTGAGTGCAATATAAATTCTGGACATGGCCTTTTTACAATCCAATAGTGGGCCAAGCCCTCTTTTATTTACAACCAATATTCTCAAATCAGTATAGTAATAGTACTTCTTTCCCACAATAATAACACAAGTATAGAAAACTTTCTCACACAACTTTATCTCGCATAACATTAGACAGACGAACACATATCAATAACTTATCTCCTATGTTCACAAATACATAACTTTTGGAATAGCGGCACAAGCTGCGGCAATACAAGCATTCAAAAAGCAGAAGCCAGCAAGCAATATCCATCAGGAGGTGCCTTGCATACTGCCTCCTTCGAGCCTGCGAGAGAAAAAACAAGGTGAAGGTCAGTACGCATCAAGGATGCTGCTGTTCTGGGTCAAGCCAAGTCAAGCGCATAAGAGAATTTAGTCAACAAAAATTAACATGTGAACATCTTTCACAATCATCATTTATAAAAAAACATATGCAAACAGTTGTACAATGGTTGAGTGCTCATACTTATATTATATCAGGCAATAGCATTTATCAATAGTGATGATCAGTGCAATAGGAACATGCAAACAGATGTAGAATAGGAACATGTCATGTATCTTTCAAATATGCAAACAACTGTACAAATATTCATCACAGCAACCTATAACCACCGATGCTTACAAATCAGAAAGTAGACATATATACTGAACAAAAGCAACAACCAGGAATAGATGACTTAAAAGTTCATGTTTGTTAACAAAACAAGAGTGGACATCTCACACTGAGTTAACTATCTGATGAATTTAGTAAAACAAAGACTAGCATTCGGTGCTACAAGAGACAAAATAGGAATCCAAGTATCCCAACATCCCAATGTATGGATACATGAATGTCGCACCAAACACAGATACATGAATCGACATCTCACACTGGTACTAATCATGCATGCATCACCTTAGGAAAATATATTGTAAGTGCGGACTAGCATCATGAAACAACCAGAGATTCAGAACAAGTCGTGGCTCTGAAATCCTTATAACCAGAGATTCATGTACCCAACTGAAGCAAAAACAAGCAGCAGAAAAAAGCCCCTCCTACTGACTGATTGCTCTAGAAAAAAGCCCCTCCATAGCCAGCAGTAATCATATTTGATTTATACGACCGAATTGAGCGCAGGTAGTAGATCAGCCATTGCATAGCGACTGAATTTGAAATCTAACTAAAAAACTGGGTGGAGCACTAGCCAAACTGACACGGAAACAAGTAAACCAACACAGGTACGATCACATTGTCATCACGACACCGAGCAAACACTGAAGAAAGAAGGAAGTGACCAGCACAGAATCGAGCAGTAACAGAGAGGGGGAGGGGAGACGGGCAACTTACAACATCACTTGGGACTTCCACTTCTCACCACCGGCCTTGCCAATCTGCAAGTTGAACCCCATACCAGATCAGGACACAGAAATCACAACAAAACTCATGGTAGCACCAGTTCAAACGAGCAACAAGACGTCATGATTTAAGTTTCATTCCATCCATTACAATCATAGTCCAGAGAAATCTAGAACAAGAGTTGCCTACATGCAACTTCATTCTGACTAGCAGCACTAATTTTTTTTGAACAAGAAGAGCAACAGATTCAGTGGCAACAGAGTGAACAAGACAAACAGAGTAGAATAATTGAATGATTGCAATGTTCAGTGGCAACAGAGTGAATACACAAATACTGCAACATAAGAAAAGTTGTGGAGCAGCTGTACAAAGTGAATACAACCATATACATTGGCCAACTAACCATCTCCATACACATCTTTGGCAATGATGCTACATATTAAATACACCAAAGTTTAACACAACTCCTGGTCCAACCATCTTTGGCAATGTAGATTCAGATAGCATAAAACAAACATGCAGTACAACTTTTTTTATTAGGCATTGAACAGAGCAATTATTAACTTTCACTGCTAGGACTAAAAGAGATTATCAGTCGACATACATTGAGGTCGTTCCAGTGAGAATGTGCACCAACTTAGTTTTCCCCCTCTTCACAAGCTCATGGGAATGACCTCATCCTCCTCGACATAATTGCAGTGCATGGAACTAAAAGGCGTGAAGCTTGCAGCATGTAGTGGTTCTGTACTTTTTTGGGGCTGTGATCCGATTGAGTACTAATAGGCTGAGATGTGTGTCAACACCTCATCTAACCCCCTTGCAAGCACACGGTGCAAGCCCACAGTTCAACCTGTTAAAACTGCTAATTCTTGGTTCTGCATAGTCATGACAGCACAGGCAGAGGCGAGAATTTATCCAAGTAATGAGTAGGCTTTCTTTGAATATTACAAGTAGTGTGAAACAGTGGTCCAAAAGTGAAGGGGATTCCCATGAAATGCAACTGAAATTGGTACGAACTGGATTATTGTGCCCGGTTGGATTATGGCAGAGTACGTTATGCTTCACATCATCATCACGAGGCCACAGATCACGAGATTGATTACCTTCCGTGTAAATAAGGAGAACTGAGCGGCACAGCCCTGGCAGTTGGAGGCATCCAGCACCCAGGTCGCCCCTCGCATCGACGGCTTGGGCGGCAACCCGATCTTTTCCAACATCGCTACTGGCAGGAAGAAACCCTGCTTGTTTGCGAACAAAGAACTCTGCAGGTTAAATTTAATCACTAGAACCCAGATGAAATTGAACAAAGAACTCTGCGACGACGACAATTGAGAGGGGCGCAACTCCTGACTAGCGATCCGTGGATCTGGAGCGACAACTCATGAGTGCCGTGCGGGGATGGTGAAGGCGAGGTGGAAGAGGAGGGGGAGGAGGCTAACCTTGCCGGCCTTGCCCTTCTTCCCGTTGGCGGCCGACTTCTCGGCCCCCTTGGTCCTCACCACCAACCTACAAGGAGCAGTCGAGCCTCTCTGATCTCCAGGAAGGAGAGAGAGATGGAGAGGGGCTCGTGCAGCTTCGCAGGGTGCGAGGAGTAGGGGTGGGAGGCGTAGCGCGAGGCCTCGAGCGCCTCCTCCAGGTCGGGCTGCATGGCGGCGTCGCGGCCGATCCGCCCCGAGACGTGTAGCCCTGCCGAGGCGATGTGGGGCTGATGGCCTCATCCTCCGCCCACGCCATCATCGGAGCACCGCGCCTCTGCAGGGAGGAGGGGCAGGATGGCGGCAAGCAGTAGTCGGGCGGCGGCGAGGTGGGATCTGGGATCGAGGGGAGGGGGAGGGTGAGTGGGCGGATCGGATCTGGGATCGAGGGGAGGGTGGGTGGGTGCGTGGGTTAGGGTTTTTTTCTCGGCACAAGCTCCACCACTGGATGGGTGCGCGATGGACGGCTCAGACTGCGTCCAATTTGGTGATCCGCGTGAAGGCAGTTCCTCGCGTCTGATTAGCCAGCTATCTCGCGCTTGAATCTCAAAATTTTGGACCCAAAACTTTGATTTCTTATAAAAAATATAACAATGGCATATCAAAATGATCTCGTCTTTTGCATAAGTGTGGTGTGCATCTTGAAATGGCAAACAATGTTTTCAAATAGAGCTTTCATTTTCTTTGCAAAAGAACCATTTTCCATTTTTCGAGTGCCCAAAAGGAGGTTTTTTTGTGAAGGACCTCCCAAATAATTGTTGCAAAATTAGACCAAATCATTTTTCTAAAATACTAGGCGATATTTAATGCACAACTGACAAAATGGTTGGGTGTAAAAAGTTTTGATCCACCTCTCGTGAAAAAGACAAATTCCCGCCGATTCAGCTGGAAGCGGGTCAAATTTGAACTGCAGCTGCCTCATAGTTTGCTATTTATTTTTTCCAAAAATCATTTCTAGGTACATAAGTATCTATTTAATCAGAGAAACACTAATAAAATTCCAAGATTCAACCACTAGTTAGGAACGGTCATTCCCGCCGTTTTGACCGCATTTTGAAACGTGCATAAAAAATTCAAAAAAAATCAAAAAATTGGGAAACCTTCGCATTCTGTAATTATATGTGGCCAAGTTCCCAGGAAAAATAACAAACTTGTCATACAGCAATTATTTTAAAAAAGTGTTCTCAGAAATGAGCTATCATGTGTGAAGATTCATGGCTTTCAAGCCAAATGATCAATCTTATGGCCACATTCATGGCATAGTTTGTTCAAATGATCTCATATCGTGCACAAGGGTGCATATTGGAATGGCAAACAATGTTGCCTAAGGAAGTTTTCACGAAAAAACCATTTTCCATTTTTCGAGTGCCCGAAAGGAGGTTTTTTTGTGAAGGAACTACCAAATAATTGTTGCAAAATTGGACCAAATAATTTTTATAAAATACTAGGCCATATTTAATGCACAATTGACAAAATGGTTGGGTGTAAAAAAATTTGATCCACCTCTCGTGAAAAAGACAAATTTCCGCCGATTCAGTTGGAAGCGGGTCAAATTTGAACTGCAACTGCCTCATAGTTTGCTATTTATTTTTTCCAAAAATCACTTCTAGGTACATAAGTATCTATTTAATCAGACAAACACCAAAAAAATTCCAAGATTCAACCACTAGCTAGGAACGGTCATTCCCGCCGTTTTGACCGCATTTTGAAACGGGCATAAAAAATTCAAAAAAAATCAAAAAATTGGAAAACCTTCGCATTGTGTCATCATATGTGAACAAGTTTCCAGGAAAAATAATAAAATTGTAATACGGTAATTATTTTAAAAAAGTGTTCTCAGAAACGAGCTATCAAGTGTGAAGATTCATGGCTTTCAAGCCAAATGATCAATCTTATGGCCACATTCATGGCATAGTTTGTTCAAATGATCTCATATTGTGCACAAGGGTGCATATTGGAATGGCAAACAATGTTGCCTAAGGAAGTTTTCATTTTTGTTGGACGAAAAAACCATTTTCCATTTTTCGAGTGCCTGAAATGAGGTTTTTTTGTGAAGGAACTACCAAATAATTGTTGCAAAATTGGACCAAATAAATTTTATAAAATACTAGGCCATATTTAATGCACAATTGACCAAATGGTTGGGTGTCAAAAATTTTGATCCACCTCTGGTGAAAAAGACAAATTCCCGCTGATTCAGTTGGAAGCGGGTCAAATTTGAACTGCAGCTGCCTCATAGTTTGCTATTTATTTTTGTCAAAAATCATTTCTAGGTACATAAGTATCTATTTAATCAGAGAAACACAAAAAAATTCCAAGATTCAACCACTAGCTAGGAACGGTCATTCCCGCCGTTTTGACCGCATTTTGGAACGGGCATAAAAAATTCAAAAAAAATCAAAAAATTGGAAAACCTTCGCATTGTGTCATTATATGTGAACAAGTTTCCAGGAAAAATAATAAAATTGTAATACGGTAATTATTTTAAAAAAGTGTTCTCAGAAATGAGCTATCAAGTGTGAAGATTCATGGCTTTCAAGCCAAATGATCAATCTTATGGCCACATTCATGGCATAGTTTGTTCAAATGATCTCATATTGTGCACAAGGGTGCATATTGGAATGGCAAACAATGTTGCCTAAGGAAGTTTTCATTTTCGTTAGACGAAAAAACCATTTTCCATTCTTCGAGTGCCCGAAAGGAGGTTTTTTTGTGAAGGAACTACCAAATAATTGTTGAAAAATTGGACCAAATCATTTTTATAAAATACTAGGCCATATTTAATGCACAATTGACAAAATGGTCTGGTGTAAAAAATTTTGATCCACCTCTCGTGAAAAAGACAAATTTCTACCGATTCAGCTGGAAGCGGGTCAAATTTGAACTGCAGCTGCCTCATAGTTTGCTATTTATTTTTTCCAAAAATCATTTCTAGTTACATAAGGACCTATTTAATCATAAATACATGGTTTGGTGGCGATACGTCGAGGTTTGGGCGGTGGCCGAGGGCCCCAACTCTAGAGCGCGTAAACTCGCATGCCCGCCGCGTGGTCACCGCGTGACCGTGGCGTTGCCATGTGTTATGGGCGGCCTAGGCATGTCTAGTGGGTTGGGAACTCCCATGTTGGTTCTAGGAAGAAAATTACAACATAAGATTCTCACGAGGAGACCTATCGATGCTCAAACATGAATTAGCAGCCAAGTGTTTGATCAGCGGTACGGGAAATGTACATGGCTAATGGGCATGAGTTTTGGCTGAGGATGATCAGTTACTAAGAAGACCGTTTTCACAAATTTTCAGCTCAAAAGGAGGATCCTAGATGGTACTTGCTTTGCCGTCCACATTTATATGATGGGACAGTTTTGGCAACTACTCGTGACACGTGCTGCCCCACGCGCGTGCGGCCGCAGGCGTGCACGAAACGCCGCCGTATACGAATACGAGCATACGGCCGGGCATACGATCTAATCGGGCCCGTACGGGCCTCCCAGGGCTCCTCGACGGCTATACGCGGGGGCAACAAAGACGATCGTGCCCCTCGTTATGAACCGTTTTTGGTTCATCCTGGCCGTCGATGTGTTTTTCCACCTCGCGTTCAGCCCGGGGGGAGCACCGGAGCAGAAACGTCTTCGAATTAATCGTATATATAATCCGGTCATGTAGGAATCGTAGAGCTAAGTTAAAAAAAGTGTTGTAAAATATGTGTTGTTTTGTCATATACCAATTAATGTACAACTATTACAAAACCTGGCTATGCCCCTGCCTCTGATTGATAAGTCCGGCATGCTCGTCGGTCACCGTCTAGCATGCTCGTCGGTCACCAATTAATGTACATTAATGTACAATTAATGTACAACTATTACAAAAGATATGACCCACAGAATTTATGAGATTTTTTGGGGAATTTTGGGAATTACAGAAATATAGGTTGCTTCACAACCTAGGGCAGAACTGCCACATGGACATGACACATAGGCAAAACTGATGAGGTGGCGCCTAGTCATAGCAACCCACCACAATTTACAAGGCTATGACCATCTATATTGGTCGTTAACAACTAGAAATAAGGCAGCGGACTAGCGCTGTTTGCTTTATGACCATTTCGTGTAAGGAAATTATGACCTTTCTGACCAAAATGGTCGCAATGGTTTAGGGTTTGGAGCCCCTCGAACAACTTTTGACCATTTGGTCTCAAATGGTCATAAATATATGACCAATTCTTCCAGGGTCACTGACATAAGGTCATAAGTTGACATATTTCTTGTAGTGTATTCAACCTCATACTAATTAAAATCTAACAAGCAAAAATTCCAGGACTAATCTAATAAGCATCTGAAAAAACCCCAAGATGCTTTTATCTCTGAATCAACGGCATTGGAGAGGATGTTCAATGCTGTAAATATCTCTGAAGCAATTGCAAAATTCCACTGCTAACCCAAACTAAATAAGCATAGACTGCCCCTTCCCCTCTCCTTCAGAAGCCCCATTCCAACACAAACAAAATCCAGCCATTGAGAAGCTCTTTTTGATTAACATGACAACACCCATTACATGAGCACATCCTTCACTATATTTACAACCAAACTAATGCACCATCTAATCACCTCAGGTAGACAATTTCCAAAAACACAAGGCCATGCACAACCCATCTCATAGCCTCTGCCTGACAAGCATCAATCAAGCATCAAAGAACTGCAACTATGACAACATGCATCAATCAAGTATCTAAGAATTGCAACTATGACAGGCATAATCCCTAGAACTAAGCATCCATTTAATTAATCATCAATGGAGAAGTATATATTTGACTAATCCATCATCTAATCCTCAAGCCAAACACCTACAGAATTGCACAAATTCCACTACTAATCTAATAAGCATCTGAAAAATCCCCATCCCTCAATCCGGCTACTTCTAACCGAATCTAATAATCATATGAGGTCCATCATTCTTGCACGAATCAAATACACAAAAACCCTAATGCAGAGAAAACCCCACACCCAACAAATCTAACCAAAGAACCTTCTGGCCACAAACCCTACAATCTAAAAACTACCACATTAAAGTGATAAGCACATACCTTCTGCTCCGTCTACTCCTTGCCAGAGCCGGCCTCCACCTTATCCACATTGTCCACCACGTGCACCTCACCAGAGCCCGCCTCCACCTTCTGCGCCTCGCCGGAGATCGCCAGAGCGGGCGCATCTGGCTGGACTGCGCCGCTGCATCCTGCCCCCGCCTTCTCCAGATCTGCAGCGGAGGGAGCACCGCGCTGGACGCTGGCACGTCCCCTCACAAAGGTGCCCGCAGCGACCTTCCACGCCTGCTCCACCAGATCTGCGCCCCAATCCGGGCGCTCACCTCCTGCATCCGCCATGGCGATGGAGAGGATGCGGTGAGAGAGACGAGGAGGTTGGAGAGGAGAGGGAGTGGGGCTCGTGGGGAGTGGGGAGTGGAGAGAGGGAGACGATGTGGCGGGGGGAAATGGTGGGCGATGCGGCCGGAGGTGGTTGCCGTCCACATTTATATGATGGGACAGTTTTGGCAACTACTCGTGACACGTGCTGCCCCACACGCGTGCGGCCGCAGGCGTGCACGAAACACCGCCGTATACGAATACGAGCATACGGCCGGGCATACGATCTAATCGGGCCCGTACGGGCCTCCCAGGGCTCCTCGACGGCTATACGCGGGGGCAACAAAGACGATCGTGCCCCTCGTTATGAACCGTTTTTGGTTCATCCTGGCCGTCGATGTGTTTTTCCACCTCGCGTTCAGCCCGGGGGGAGCACCGGAGCAGAAACGTCTTCGGATTAATCGTATATATAATCCGGTCGTGTAGGAATCGTAGAGCTAAGTTAAAAAAAGTGTTGTAAAATATGTGTTGTTTTGTCATATACCAATTAATGTACAACTATTACAAAACCTGGCTATGCCCCTGCCTCTGATTGATAAGTCCGGCATGCTCGTCGGTCACCGTCTAGCATGCTCGTCGGTCACCAATTAATGTACATTAATGTACAATTAATGTACAACTATTACAAAAGATATGACCCACAGAATTTATGAGATTTTTTGGGGAATTTTGGGAATTACAGAAATATAGGTTGCTTCACAACCTAGGGCAAAACTGCCACATGGACATGACACATAGGCAAAACTGATGAGGTGGCGCCTAGTCATAGCAACCCACCACAATTTACAAGGCTATGACCATCTATATTGGTCGTTAACAACTAGAAATAAGGCAGCGGACTAGCGCTGTTTGCTTTATGACCATTTCGTGTAAGGAAATTATGACCTTTCTGACCAAAATGGTCGCAATGGTTTAGGGTTTGGAGCCCCTCGAACAGCTTTTGACCAATTGGTCTCAAATGGTCATAAATATATGACCAATTCTTCCAGGGTCACTGACATAAGGTCATAAGTTGACATATTTCTTGTAGTGTATTCAACCTCATACTAATTAAAATCTAACAAGCAAAAATTCCAGGACTAATCTAATAAGCATCTGAAAAAACCCCAAGATGCTTTTATCTCCGAATCAACGGCATTGGAGAGGATGTTCAATGCTGTAAATATCTCTGAAGCAATTGCAAAATTCCACTGCTAACCCAAACTAAATAAGCATAGACTGCCCCTTCCCCTCTCCTTCAGAAGCCCCATTCCAACACAAACAAAATCCAGCCATTGAGGAGCTCTTTTTGATTAACATGACAACACCCATTACATGAGCACATCCTTCACTATATTTACAACCAAACTAATGCACCATCTAATCACCTCAGGTAGACAATTTCCAAAAACACAAGGCCATGCACAACCCATCTCATAGCCTCTGCCTGACAAGCATCAATCAAGCATCAAAGAACTGCAACTATGACAACATGCATCAATCAAGTATCTAAGAATTGCAACTATGACAGGCATAATCCCTAGAACTAAGCATCCATTTAATTAATCATCAATGGAGAAGTATATATTTGACTAATCCATCATCTAATCCTCAAGCCAAACACCTACAGAATTGCACAAATTCCACTACTAATCTAATAAGCATCTGAAAAATCCCCATCCCTCAATCCGGCTACTTCTAACCGAATCTAATAATCATATGAGGTCCATCATTCTTGCACGAATCAAATACACAAAAACCCTAATGCAGAGAAAACCCCACACACAACAAATCTAACCAAAGAACCTTCTGGCCACAAACCCTACAATCTAAAAACTACCACATTAAAGTGATAAGCACATACCTTCTGCTCCGTCTACTCCTTGCCAGAGCCGGCCTCCACCTTATCCACCTTCTCCACCACGTGCGCCTCGCCGGAGCCCGCCTCCACCTTCTGCGCCTCGCCGGAGATCGCTAGAGCGGGCGCATCTGGCTGGACTGCGCCGCTGCATCCTGCCCCCGCCTTCTCCAGATCTGCAGCGGAGGGAGCACCGCGCTGGACGCTGGCACATCCCCTCACAAAGGTGCCCGCAGCGACCTGCCACGCCTGCTCCACCAGATCTGCGCCCCAATCCGGGCGCTCACCTCCTGCGTCCGCCATGGCGATGGAGAGGATGCGGTGAGGGAGACGAGGAGGTTGGAGAGGAGAGGGAGTGGGGCTCGTGGGGAGTGGGGAGTGGAGAGAGGGAGACGATGCGGCGGGGGGAAATGGTGGGCGATGCGGCCGGAGGTGGTTGCCGTCCACATTTATATGATGGGACAGTTTTGGCAACTACTCGTGACACGTGCTGCCCCACGCGCGTGCGGCCGCAGGCGTGCACGAAACGCCGCCGTATACGAATACGAGCATACGGCCGGGCATACGATCTAACCGGGCCCGTACGGGCCTCCCAGGGCTCCTCGACGGCTATACGCGGGGCCAACAAAGACGATCGTGCCCCTCGTTATGAACCGTTTTTGGTTCATCCTGGCCGTCGATGTGTTTTTCCACCTCGCGTTCAGCCCGGGGGGAGCACCGGAGCAGAAACGTCTTCGGATTAATCGTATATATAATCCGGTCGTGTAGGAATCGTAGAGCTAAGTTAAAAAAAGTGTTGTAAAATATGTGTTGTTTTGTCATATACCAATTAATGTACAACTATTACAAAACCTGGCTATGCCCCTGCCTCTGATTGATAAGTCCGGCATGCTCGTCGGTCACCGTCTAGCATGCTCGTCGGTCACCAATTAATGTACATTAATGTACAATTAATGTACAACTATTACAAAAGATATGACCCACAGAATTTATGAGATTTTTTGGGGAATTTTGGGAATTACAGAAATATAGGTTGCTTCACAACCTAGGGCAGAACTGCCACATGGACATGACACATAGGCAAAACTGATGAGGTGGCGCCTAGTCATAGCAACCCACCACAATTTACAAGGCTATGACCATCTATATTGGTCGTTAACAACTAGAAATAAGGCAGCGGACTAGCGCTGTTTGCTTTATGACCATTTCGTGTAAGGAAATTATGACCTTTCTGACCAAAATGGTCGCAATGGTTTAGGGTTTGGAGCCCCTCGAACAACTTTTGACCAATTGGTCTCAAATGGTCATAAATATATAACCAATTCTTCCAGGGTCACTAACATAAGGTCATAAGTTGACATATTTCTTGTAGTGTATTCAACCTCATACTAATTAAAATCTAACAAGCAAAAATTCCAGGACTAATCTAATAAGCATCTGAAAAAACCCCAAGATGCTTTTATCTCTGAATCAACGGCATTGGAGAGGATGTTCAATGCTGTAAATATCTCTGAAGCAATTGCAAAATTCCACGGCTAACCCAAACTAAATAAGCATAGACTGCCCCTTCCCCTCTCCTTCAGAAGCCCCATTCCAACACAAACAAAATCCAGCCATTGATAAGCTCTTTTTGATTAACATGACAACACCCATTACATGAGCACATCCTTCACTATATTTACAACCAAACTAATGCACCATCTAATCACCTCAGGTAGACAATTTCCAAAAACACAAGGCCATGCACAACCCATCTCATAGCCTCTGCCTGACAAGCATCAATCAAGCATCAAAGAACTGCAACTATGACAACATGCATCAATCAAGTATCTAAGAATTGCAACTATGACAGGCATAATCCCTAGAACTAAGCATCCATTTAATTAATCATCAATGGAGAAGTATATATTTGACTAATCCATCATCTAATCCTCAAGCCAAACACCTACAGAATTGCACAAATTCCACTACTAATCTAATAAGCATCTGAAAAATCCCCATCCCTCAATCCGGCTACTTCTAACCGAATCTAATAATCATATGAGGTCCATCATTCTTGCACGAATCAAATACACAAAAACCCTAATGCAGAGAAAACCCCACACCCAACAAATCTAACCAAAGAACCTTCTGGCCACAAACCCTACAATCTAAAAACTACCACATTAAAGTGATAAGCACATACCTTCTGCTCCGTCTACTCCTTGCCAGAGCCGGCCTCCACCTTATCCACCTTCTCCACCACGTGCGCCTCGCCGGAGCCCGCCTCCACCTTCTGCGCCTCGCCGGAGGTCGCTAGAGCGGGCGCATCTGGCTGGACTGCGCCGCTGCATCCTGCCCCCGCCTTCTCCAGATCTGCAGCGGAGGGAGCACCGCGCTGGACGCTGGCACGTCCCCTCACAAAGGTGCCCGCAGCGACCTGCCACGCCTGCTCCACCAGATCTGCGCCCCAATCCGGGCGCTCACCTCCTGCGTCCGCCATGGCGATGGAGAGGATGCGGTGAGGGAGACGAGGAGGTTGGAGAGGAGAGGGAGTGGGGCTCGTGGGGAGTGGGGAGTGGAGAGAGGGAGACGATGCGGCGGGGGGAAATGGTGGGCGATGCGGCCGGAGGTGGTTGCCGTCCACATTTATATGATGGGACAGTTTTGGCAACTACTCGTGACACGTGCTGCCCCACGCGCGTGCGGCCGCAGGCGTGCACGAAACGCCGCCGTATACGAATACGAGCATACGGCCGGGCATACGATCTAACCGGGCCCGTACGGGCCTCCCAGGGCTCCTCGACGGCTATACGCGGGGGCAACAAAGACGATCGTGCCCCTCGTTATGAACCGTTTTTGGTTCATCCTGGCCGTCGATGTGTTTTTCCACCTCGCGTTCAGCCCGGGGGGAGCACCGGAGCAGAAACGTCTTCGGATTAATCGTATATATAATCCGGTCGTGTAGGAATCGTAGAGCTAAGTTAAAAAAAGTGTTGTAAAATATGTGTTGTTTTGTCATATACCAATTAATGTACAACTATTACAAAACCTGGCTATGCCCCTGCCTCTGATTGATAAGTCCGGCATGCTCGTCGGTCACCTTGTTGCCTGACATGATGTTGGGCATGTACCTCTGGACCGGAGCCGAGTGTCACCTCATGGCGTGTGGCTGGAATGGAGCTCGTGATCGGGGATGCCATTGCGCCGACAGCGGCTACTGTGAACAATGTTTTACATACCACCCAAGAAGCAAAAGTCCGCGTCTTGTGGTTGCCAACAAACGTTGGGGACATCAACACTGGCCAGCAGCTCATGGCCGTTCTGGCTGGCGATCGTGGTACACGGCACGCTATCCCCACAACAATGGACGGCCAACCCATCGACGTTGTCCACAACAATGCAGTGTGCGTCTTTGGCAGAGTATGGCGCCCGCAGGGGCTGAGTATGCTCGTGTCGATTTGATTATATACAATCTGAGTCCTAGAAGAGGCAAACACCGCAGACGCCCGGCAGTAACAGCGACATCAGCGATGAGAAGAAGCCAAGGCAAGGGTGCAGGGGAAGAAGCACGACGGGCTGGTCGTGTTGGTCTACATCAGCCGTGAGCTGGATGCTTAGAAATTTTATGTTCTTTCTACTTTGTTAGAGATATATTTGGTATTTAGAGATTGTCCGGGATTAGATAGAAATTGTTTCCATCTTATCTCTAGGAGGCGTCTTGCCTTCAAGTATTGTACTCAATATATACTCGCCCTTGAGACTCGAAAATACATCCAACGCATGACGCCAGTTATCTTCTCTCTATCCTCTTACATACTTCACTAGGCAAAGATAGAAAATTCTGCATTGTGTTCATCTTAGTAAATCTAGGAGCTCAAAGTAAGTAATACATGGGCTTAGATGGGGCAGAACATGGTTTGGGACAGGGAGGAGGGGTTGCAAATGGGGCAATTACTTGCTATTTGTTCAGTA
>NC_041381.1:40661730-40692585 GCF_002162155.2 Triticum dicoccoides | reverse complement strand
AGTCTACAAATACATTCTTGAAATATTAGAGCATGAAAAATCAAAGGATATGATTGCCGGGACTCGAGTCATACTCTCGTACATGCACCGTCGCTTTAGCCTGCTTATTACTCCCTCTGTAAAAAATGTTTAGATCATTATAAAGTAGTGATCTAAACGTTCATATATTTCTTTACAGAGGGAGTACTTTCTAGATCTTCACAGGGTACTGATGGATGGAATCAGCCCAGGGCGCGCCAAGAGTGGTGACGTCGCTGGGCGACCTTATGCACTCCCACACGGCGCTGTTGCACTTGAAGCCAGAGCCGAAGCCAACCATCCACACGCGGTCACCCTTCCGCATCCGTCCCTTGGCCTCGATGTACGCCAGCTCGTACCACAGCGAGCTGCTGGACGTGTTCCCAAACCGGTGAAGCGTCATCCGTGATGGCTCAACGTTCTCATCCGACAGGCACAGGCTGGTCTGCACCGCATCGATCACCGCCCGGCCGCCGGAATGGACGCAAAAGTGCTCGAAGGCCATGCGGAAATCAGGCACGTACAGCTTGATCCTCCTGCCCAGCGCCTTCCGGGCGATGAAGGATAGCGCAAAGAGCAGCTTCTCGGACGGCGGGAGGACGACGGACCCTAACGCGGCGATGTTGGCCTTGAGCGTTTCTCCGGCAACGGGCACGAGGTCCTTGGACAGGTATATCCCCGTCTCTCCATGCTCGTCCTCCTTGAGCGACGCACACAGGTAGGCTCTATCCTTGGCGGCGGTGAGCGTTCGCACGATGTGTGTGAGCCGGAGCCGGGACTTGGCCCTGGACGTGGACAGCAGCACCGCTGCCGCGCCCATCCGGAAGAGCGCACCTGGCAGCAGCATGGTCCGGTCCGGTCCGGTGTAGTATATGAAGGAGGTGATCTCCATGGACACCACAAGGGCGTGCGCGCCCCGCGGCGCCGCTTGCAGGAGGCTCCTTGCCACATCGAGGGAGATCACCCCGGCGCTGCACCCCATCCCGGACATGTTGACGTTCCGGATGTCGCCTCGGAGCTTGTATTTGTTCACCATGATTTCGGTGAAGGTTGGTGTCGGGGTGAAGCCGCTGCAGTTGGTGACGAGTATGTCGATCGCATCGGGGCTTATGCCCGTCTTGGCGAGCAGGTCGTCGATGGTGGCGAAGATGATCTGCTCCGCCTCGTCGCGGCTTTCGCTCAGGCAGCAGTGCGGCGGTATGTGGTGCAGCGAAGGGTGGAGGTAGGTCTGGTCGCCCAGGCCCGAGCGCTGCAGCATGCGCGACATGAAATGGAAGGTGCCGTCGTCGATGTACGGTGACAGACGGGCGCTCTCGATGAAGGAGCCTATGGATACGCGGCAATTGGATTTAGGCCGGCAGCAGGCGTAGTCCACGAGGTACACGCTACGAGGGCGGCGCATGAAGTAGAGGGTGGCTATGGCGATCGGTAGGAAGACAGCGAGGAAGACATGGACCTGCCGCAGCCCATGGAGCCGGGAGAGCAGCTCGTCGGGGCCGAGTTGCGCGGCTTTGCGGAGAACGACGAGGGCTGTGACTGGTGCCACGACGACGATGAGGAAGTTGTTCACGACCAGCTGGTAGAGGGGTTTGAGGTGCTTGCTCACCATGTTGCTAGGTGCGCTGAGGGGTTTGAGGTGCTTGTTTTTAGGCGTTGGTTGGTTCATGTGTTGAGGTGGCCGATCCAACTTGGGCCATTTTAAAAAGCACTCGGTCGTCCCCATGCAACTGTTTTGGGTCCTGCTATTTGCGCTGGCAACCGACACAGCCTTTACAGCGTCATGGAGAAAATATTCTGATCCAAAAGCACTGTGGTACTCCAATTGTCATGGTCCACTTAGAAATAAATGAAGCACATGATACACTCTTTCAAAATTTTCCATCTTGTAAGAGTTTTTTTTCAACAAGGTCCAATATTCAATGACTAGGAGCACTAGGGCGAACCGAAGGCGAGTCATCGTACTGACCCCTCCATCACCATAGCCGGTCAAATCTTGTTGTGGTAGAATTTGTTGAAGTAGATAGATGAGAAGTCGTCGTGCTAAAATTTAAAGGATCAGCTCACCAACCATCACGAATGATGAGAGTCGTTAATCGGAAGAGTCCCCTCCCAGATGAAACTCGGAATATTAGTGTGGGAGCATTCACTGTAGCCTCCTTAAAACACACATGAAAAAAACCTTGTATCACGATTGAACGAATTCGGTGGGATAACACTTCCAAAATATTTTGAGGCAACATCTTTGCCGAGTTAGGTCCACATATCGCCTTTCAACATCTCTTCAAAAGTGTTGACCATATACATGCCCTCTTGTAGCAAATCTGGCTTGCGGTAAACATATGTTTTTACGTTTTCTTTTAGATACTTTTCCGTCTGTGGGTGCATAGCATAGAAACCATCCAAATGTAAGTTACCAGTTGTAGAAGATTCATTTATCTTGCTCGTATTACCTTCTCTTGTATTGTCACCCCCTTGCTTAATTCTAAACCTAAATATCCCAGAATAATCTATTTTTTTCAAAAAAGGGGACTCCCGGCCTCTGCATCAGAACGATGCATACGGACACATTTATAAATCAAATAGGTTCAACAAGATCTTAAATTCGTGAAACAAAATAAAGGCTAGCTCACAGAGAGCCTCAACGTAAAAAAAAAAGGCCATAGAGCCACAACCGGCTGGCAAAATAAAGATAGGAAAACTAATCGCCTATCCTATTACATGACCGCCAACCAAACCGGTTGAAGATATCCCGCGCTACCATCTCCCACCGGACAGATCCAGTAACCAAACGCTCGCTGGCCTCCGTCGGAGTGAGTAAGGACCACATATGGATCAGCGCCGTAGCTCAGAATAAAACCTGCAAAAAATGAATATTTGTTGTTCTGTTAAAAGCCAAATCATTTCTGCAATTCCAAATTGCCCATAACAACACACGTACTCCTACACGAATGTGTCTAGCTGTATCGGACTCTATCCCATCAAGCCACGTTCCAAATAACGTACCGACCGAACTCGGAGGAGTAATGTTAAAGGCGATTTGCACGGTGCGCCACAAAATTCTCGCCAACGGGCACTCAAAGAAGAGGTGCTTAATGGCCTCGTCCCGATCACAGAAAGTACACCTAGTAGATCCTGTCCAATTGCGCTTAACCAAGTTGTCCTTTGTTAAAATGACTTGTTTATGTACAAACCATATAAACACTTTAATTTTCAAAGGAACATTTACTTTCCAAACATGTTTGGAACTAGGAATGACACTCGAGTTAATGACATCGATGTACATCGACTTAACCGTAAATTGTCCAGACCTAATAAGTTTCCAACACAATTGATCGGGCTGATGAGATAGTTGAACCTCCATCAGTCTACTCATCAAATGAAGCCATGCTTCCCATCTATCACCAACTAGCACCCTCCAAAACTAGATATTAAGGGGAATGGACTGCATATAATCGTTGCAACTAGCGCATCACGTCGCTGAACAATACGATACAGGGACGGGGACTAGAGTGCCAATGGTGTATCACCAAGCCAAACTCCCAGAAACGGGTATTGTTGCCATCACTGACTATAAACTTTGTTCTATTAAAGAAGGCTGCCTTAACTCTCATAAGCCCCTTCCAAAACGGCGAATCAGTTGGTCTCACTGTCACCTGTGACAAAGTCTTGGACTGCAGATACTTGTTACGGAGAATCTGCGCCCATGTTGCATCAGTCTCAACTGAAAGCTTATACAGCCACTTACTAAGCAGGCATCTGTTCTTGACCTCAAGATTCTCAATACCCATACCCCCTTGGTCCTTTGGTCTACAAATGATATCCCACTTGGCGAGTCAAACTTTCTCTTTAGCTCATCACTTTGCCAAAAAATCTAGATCGGTAGAAGTCCAGCCTTTTCCTAACCCCAACTAGAACTTCAAAGAAAGATAGTAGGAACATCGGCATGCTCGTGAGCACCGAGTTAATAAGAATCAACGGTCTCCATAAGACATAAGTTTGCCCTTCCAGCAACTAAGTTTCTTCTCGCACCGATCTTCGATGCATTTCCACTCTCTGTTTGTTAGCTTACGATGGTGAATGGGTATACCTAGGTAAGTAAAAGGTAAAGCCCCTAATTCACATCCAAACAATTGCCTATAAGCCTCTTGTTCCTCCTTGGCTCTACCAAAGCAGAACAACTCGCTTTTATGAAAGTTAATCTTTAATCCGGTCAATTGTTCAAATAAGCATAACACCAGCTTCATATTTCTCGCTTTTGCCAAGTCATGCTCCATAAAGATGATTGTATCATCAGCGTACTGAAGAATGGACACACCCCCATCAACTAGGTGAGGCACCAAGCCACCCACCTGTCCGGCCTCCTTTGCCCTACCAATGAGAATTGCCAACATGTCAACCACAATGTTGAACAAAATAGGGGACATTGGATCACCTTGCCTCAGGCCTTTGTGTGTCTGGAAATAATGACCTATACCGTTATTCACTTTAATTCCAACACTCCTTTTTTGCGTAAAGGATTCTACCTGGCGTCGCCAAGCTTCATCAAAACCCTTCATGCGTACGGCCTGTTGAAGGAAAGGCCATTTGACCTTGTCGTATGCTTTCTCGAAATCCACTTTGAAAACAACCCCATCCAGCTTTTTCGTGTGGATTTCATGGAGCGTTTCATGAAGGACCACAACCCCTTCAAGGATGTTCCTTTCCGGCATGAAAGCAGTTTCGGTAGGCTTCACCACAGCATGCGCGATCTGTGTGAGCCTATTAGTCCTGACCTTGGTGAAAAATTTGAAACTAACATTAAGAAGACAGATGGGCCTGAATTGCTTAATTCTCACAGCCTCTGTTTTCTTAGGAAGAAGGGTTATCGTTCCAAAATTCAGCTGAAAAAGTTGAAGCTACCCAGAGAAGAGATCATTGAACAAAGGCAACAAATCCCCTTTAATGATATGCCAGCACTTTTTATAAAACTCCGCTGGAAATCCATCGGGGCCCGGCACCTTGTTATTTTTCATTTGCGAAATGGCCTCAAACACCTCTTTCTCAGAGAAAGGAGCTGCAAGAATATCATTCTCCACCGCTGTGAGTTGAGGAACATCCTCAATCCTGGACTCATCGAGAGACACACATTTCTCTTCAGGATGGCCAAACAGCTGCCTGTAATACTCAGTGATGTATAGTTTTAGGTTTTCCTGTCCTAAAATTGTTCCTTCATCTTGCTCAAGCTGAAAGATCCTCTTCTTTCTATGTTTACCATTAGCAATCATGTGAAGGAATTGAGTGTTCGCATCCCCCTGGACTACTCGTCGGACCTTGGCCCGCAACGCCCACTTCAATTCCTCTTCTCGAAGAAGTTCTTTCAGCCTCATCTCCGCGTCAAGCTTGGCATGAAGCTCCGCGGCGAGCAGCACCGTGGTTTCTGCTTTTACATCTAGGGAGTGAATAAGGGAAAGGAGCCTTTCCTTTTCAACCTTATAAATCCCGCTAAGACGCTTAGCCCACCCATGCAGGAAACTCCTCAAATGCCTAATCTTATTCTGTCAGCGCTGAAGCGCAGTCTTTCCTCCTGAATCCTTATCCCACTCTCTGGCCACGAGATCAAGGAAGCCTTCTCGTTCAAACCACGCCAGCTCAAAGGAGAACGCGTTTTTTTCCCAGGTGGGTGGCCTCACCAGAGTCCACAAATAACGGCGTGTGTCAGAAATTCCACGGGACAAAGCCTGGACTGTTACTAGCAGGGACTTCTATTCCCAATCGACACTAGCCAACATTCGATCCAACTTCTCATATGTCGGATTTGGCAGCGTGTTAGCCCAGGTGAATTTTCTACCCGAGAGCTCAATTTCTCTCAGGTCCAGACTTTCAATGATAGTATTGAACATGAACGACCATCTGTCGTCAAAATTATCAGTGTTCTTATGCTCACGCCTTCTAATTATATTGAAATCACCCCACACCAGGATAGGAATCTGCTCGGAACCACAAATCCGAACGAGATCAGCCAAGAACTCGGGCTTGAGTTCAGGCTGTGCGGCACCATATACTGCAACCAAAGCCCAATTAAACCAATCTTCCTTGAACGCACCCGAAACTTGACTACAAAGTCACCCATAACCACACTTCGAACCTCTAGCGCTTCGCATCTAACGCAGAGTAAGATTCCACCCGATCTCCCTCTCGGTGGCAGGCAATGCCAATCAAAATCAATACCTCCTGATAAGGTATTTAGAAATTGTGGCACAAAATTATCTCTACCAGTCTCCGATAGAGCGACAAAATCTAAACGATGCTCGACAGACGCCTGAGCAAGAAACCTTCTTTTAGCCAAGTCCTTTAGACCTCTGCTATTCCAAAAGATTCCTGTCATAGTTCATCATGGAATTTTTTAGTCGTACGAATCCTAGCACTCCTACGCACTGCCGACACCGGGTACACCTTCCGTTTCCACTTGCGTTTAGAGACATTTTGACTCTGCAACCGGTCCTCACAACCAGTCTCAGAAGGTCTAGCCATAACCATCTTAGTATAATCCTCCTCTACCTCCGTCTCAGGAATGGGCGGCAAAAGATCCGCACAAAAATTTTCGAGCACCCTGACCCCCAGTGCATCAACCTCAGAATCACTCATGGGTTTAACCGCCGCAATATTACGAATCATCTCTAAGGCCCGCTCAGCCTCTAGATCCAGAAGATCATTAATAGAATTAGAGATTTCAGTGACATTACTACCTAGTGAAACTCCTAATTGATTTGCATTTTCAGCAATCTCATCATTGGAAAAATGCATAATAGAATTAGAAGTATTGACCGACATACCAGTAGTGACCTCAACGTCACGGAGCTTGGCCGCCCTCATGGCGCACCACTGCTTTATGTCGTCCACATCCGGCTGAGTCTGGAGACGGCCACTCACCAGTCGCCCCTCAGACATCGGATCCAGAATCCCTCCAAACGCAATGACCTCCTCCCGAGAGATCCCGGTTGGGGTAGGGCCTCCTGTCTCACCCCAACCGCAAGGCCGGACCACCTGCACGGACTCCCCAGCAGACTCGCCAGGAAGTGGAAAGGCACTCACCGTGGCCTCAGACGTCTGGCGCGCCCCGCGGGACGGAGCCGACAATGAGCAGGGTAAAGAGAGTGCATGGGCCGCCTTCCCTAACTCCCCACCCAGCACCAGAGAGGCCACCACCACAGGCGCCGCAGGAGAAGACGGCTCCGAGGCCACCTGCCTTGAGACCTCTCCTGATGGCACAGCCGCCACCAGCAGAGAGGTAGATGTGACAGGAGAGTAGGTATCCGAAGCCACCTGCCCCAGACCCCCTCCCAACGAAGAGAAGGACACGGGCGCCACCTGCCCCGAATCCCCTACCTCAGCAGGAAGAGCAGCCCGAGGCCGCCGGCCCCGGGACTCCTCCCGTCAAACCAGCCACGAACACTGGCGTCACGTCCTAGGGGGGGGGGGGTACAGCGTGCTGAGCACGAGAGGGAGTGGCCACCTGCCGACTCACCTCCTCCTCTCCCCAGACCAAGGTCGACGAATCCCCCAGAACCCCGGGAATAGTGCAGACAGTATCCTCAAATCCCAAAGCAGGCAACACGAGCTCAAAGCCTTCTCGGACTCCACCCGATCACTCCACAGCCTCGGGGGTGCAGACGAGGGTTCGAAGGACACAAATCTCAGAGTCGTCGTAGGCACCGAGGAGGGTGGGGCTGCTCCATCCCCGGTCGTCGCAGTCTCGGACCCCGGTCCCTTGGACAGCTGTCGTCCAGAGTCATCGACCGGCGGCTCCATTGCCCCCGTGCTGCCGTCACCCTCGTGCATATCCACGTCGGACTCGTGAGCCGCCGCAGCCAAAAGGCTCTCATCCTCAAAGTCAATGACCAGATTATAAATCCTGCCTCGATAAGCCCACTTAACCACTTCCGGCACATACTCAATGTTCGGAATACTAACCAGAACCCGAGCAATCCCGTGAGCTCTGGTGAACGCCATATCCACTCGCTCAGGCTTCCCCACCAAAATGCCAATGCTGGCCACAACCCGAGCATCCTGCAACCGCTTGGAGGGGGCCCCGGAAAAGCGCAACCACGCCCGAGTGAGCGGCTTACCCTGAGGCTCCACGTGCTTCCACTCATGAAACTCAAGGATGCAATAAGTTCCCGGCACCTTACACATCCCAAAACTCAACAACCTCTGCAGATCCTCCACGGAAGGAAACTCAACTCTGAACATCTTATCAGCAAGACTGATAAGGTCCCACTGGAAATCGCCAGGGGCCAGCTCCCGAAGCCTCTGCACGATCTGTGTCTCAGAGACCTCCCCTCTGGTGACCTTGACAATCCCTGTAGTCATGCTCGGGGTCTCATCAGTAACCTCTCGCTCATTCGGAGACTCGAAAAACGTTAGCTCAGCACAGAAAACTCCATACATCATGAGAGACGATGCCTGATCTCGCAGTATCGGACAGTCCCCAGAGTCGTGTGCCAACTTACTATAGGTATCACATAACAGAGCCACACACACTCCGCAATGAAGTGGCCCTTGTCTCCACATTGATAACAAAGCATCTTTTCCTTCTTGCGCGCCCACTTGGACGCCCTATCAGACTCAGCCCTGTCTGTCATCTCCATAGACACATCGGCCATAACCTCGTTCTCAGGAACCTGAACAGTAGCAAGAGCCGTCACCACCTCCATAGCGTGACCGGTCAGCACCGGCTCCTCGACAGCCCCGTTATCTATCATCTGCTCAACCACAACAGGTCGGGGCGGAGGACGTGGACGGTACCGGGCCCCTCGACCACCCCGACCACCACGATGGCCACGGTAACCACCTCGCTGCCGATGACCCGTATCAGAAGGCCCCTCAACAAAGCCACCGGAAGGACCCAAGAACGGCCTCTCAACTGAACCATCGCTTTGCCATGCATAACCACGACCTCCACCTATGGACGAAGAACCACGGTGCTGGCCAGCCCCATAGGCATCGTAGCCGTCATCCCCCCAATGACCCCGGGGCGCAGCCGTAGTACCGTTGGACTGCAACGACGGAGACGGGCGAGCAACAACATGGGTTGGAGGAGCCGGTCTAGGCAACGGACCCGAAGGCACGGGTGGCCTTGGTGGCGTAGCCCCTCGGCCCGCGGCTGCCACCGCCACACCGCCTGGAGCCAGCGGCCGAGGACCGGAGCCCGGTCCGCCCTACCCACCCGACGGCAAGGCCGGAGCCGGCGGCCTCCCCAGGGGCGCCCCGCCAGCACAGTGCGCCGCAGCGGCCTTGGGGAGCGGCATGCCACCACGACCAGCACCTGACGCTGGCGCCGGCAGCGTGCCCTGGCCATTGCCTTGACCCGGCGGCAGCGCGCCCCGGCCATTGCCTTGGCCCGGCGGCGGCGCCCCAGTAGCTCGACTAACCCTGTGATAACCCACAAGTATAGGGGATCGCAACAACTTTCGAGGGTAGAGTATTCAACCCAAATTTATTGATTCGACACAAGGGGAGCCAAAGAATATTCTTGAGTATTAGCAGTTGAGTTGTCAATTCAACCATACCTGGATAACTTAGTATCTATAGTAAAGTATTTAGTAGAAAAGGTGGTATGATAGTAATGGTAACAGTAGCAACACAAAAGGTAAATGTTTTTGGGTTTTTGTAGTAGTTGTAACAGTAGCAACGGAAAAGTAAATAAGCGAAGAACATTATATGAAAAGCTCGTAGGCAATGGACCAGTGATGGATAATTATGCTGGATGCGATTCCTCATGCAATAGTTATAACATAGGGTGATATAGAACTAGCTCCAGTTCATCAATGTAATGTAGGCATGTATTCCGTAAATAGTCACACGTGCTTATGGAAAAGAACTTGCATGACATCTTTTGTCCTACCCTCCCGTGGCAGCGGGGTCCTAGTGGAAACTAAGGGATATTAAGGCCTTCTTTAATAGAGAACCGGAACAAAGCATTAACACATGGTGAATACATGAACTCCTCAAACTACGGTCATCACCGAGAAGTGTCCCGGTTATTGTCACTTCGGGGTTGTCCGATCATAACACATAATAGGTGACTATAGACTAGCAAGATAGGATCAAGAACACACATATATTCATGAAAACATAATAGGTTCAGATTTGAAATCATGGCACTCGGTCCCTAGTGACAAGCATTAAGCATAGCAAAGTCATAGCAACATCAATCTCAGAACATACTGGATACTAGGGATCAAACCCTAACAAAACTAACTTGATTACATGGTAAATCTCATCCAACCCATCACCGTCCAGCAAGCTTACAATGGAACTACTCACACACGACGGTGAGCATCATGAAATTGGTGATGGAGGATGGTTGATGCTGACGACGGCGACGAATCCCCCTCTCGGGAGCCCCGAACAGACTCCAGACCAGCCCTCCCGAGAGAGATTAGGGCTTGGCGGCAGCTTCGTATCGTAAAACGTGATGAAACTTTCTCTCCAATTTTTTTCTCCGCAAGACGGTATATATGGAGTTGGAGTTGAGGTCGGAGGAGGTCCGAGGGGGCCACGAGATAGGGGGGCGCGCCCTAGGGGGGCGCCCCCTGTCTCATGGACAGGCCTTCGGCCCCCTGGCCCTGATTCTTTCGCCAAAAAATCTTATTAATTCTGAAAAGTCCCTCCGTGGATTTGCAGGTCATTCCGAGAACTTTTCTTTTCTACACATAAAACAACATCATGGTAGTTCTGCTGAAAACAGCGTCAGTCCGGGTTAGTTTCGTTCAAATCATGCAAGTTAGAGTCCAAAACAAGGGCAAAAGTGTTTGGAAAAGTAGATACGTTGGAGACATATCAACTCCCCCAAGCTTAAACCTTTGCTTGTCCTCAAGCAATTCAGTTGATAAACTGAAAGTGAAAAAGAAAAACTTTAACAAACTCTATTTTCTCTTGTTGTTGTAAACATGAAAAGCCAGCATTCAAGTTTCAGCAAATATTACGAACTAACCATACTCACAATAACACATAGGTCTCACAATTACTCATATCAATAACATAATCAGCTAGCGAGTCATAATAATAAAACTCGAATGACAACACTTTCTTGAAATAATCATAACATGATATAACAAAATGGTATCTCGCAAGCCCTTTCTGAGACCGCAAAACATAAATGCAAAGCACCTTTAAAGATCAAGGACTGACTAAACATTGTAATTCATGGTAAAAGAGATCCAGTCAAGTCATACCCAATATAAACCAATAATAATGAATGCAAATGACAGTGCGCTCTCCAGCGGGTGCTTTTAATAAGAAGGGTGATGACTCAACATACAAGTAAATAGATAGGCCCTTCGCAGAGGGAAGCAGGGATTTGTAGAGGTGCCAGAGCTTGATTTTAAAATAGAGATCGAATAACATTTTGAGCGGCATACTTTCGCTGTCAACGCAACACCTATTAGATGGCTATATCTTCCACACTAAATGCATTATAGGAAGTTCCCAAACAGAATGGTAAAGGTTTATACTCCCCCAACTACCAACAAGCACCAATCCATGGCTTGCTCAAAACAACGAGTGCCTCCAACATACAACAACCCTGGGGGAGTTTTGTTTAATTATTTTGATTTGCTTTGATCTTTTTGGATCATGGGACTGGGCATCCCGATTACCGGCCCTTTCTCGTGAATGAGGAGCGGAGTCCACTCCTCTGAGAATAACCCACCTAGCATGGAAGATATAGGCAGCCCTAGTTGTTACATGAGCTGCTCGAGCATACAAAACAGAATTTCATTTGAAGGTTTGGAGTATGGCACATACAAATTTACTTGGAACGGCAGGTAGATACCGCATATAGGAAGGTATAGTGGACTCATATGGAACAACTTTGGGGTTTAAGGAGTTTGGATGCACAAGCAGTATTCCTGCTTAGTACAGGTGAAGGCTAGCAAAAGACTGGGAAATGACCAACTGAGAGAGCGACAACAGTCCTAAGCATGCATTAAAATTAATTCACACCAAGTACAAGCATGAGTAGGATATAATCCACCTTGAACATAAATATCGTGAAGGCTGCGTTGATTTGATTCAACTACATGCGTGAACATGTGCCAAGTCGAGTCACTCAATTCATTTAAAGGAGGATACCATCCCATCATACCACATCATAATCATTCTAATAGCATGTTGGCACGCAAGGTAAACCATTATAACTCATAGCTAATCAAGCATGGCACAAGTAACTATAATCTCTAAATGTCATTGCAAATATGTTTACTTCATAATAGCTGACTCAGGAACGATGAATCATCATATTTACAAAAACAAGAGAGGTCGAGTTCATACCAGCTTTTCTCATCCCAATAACTCCATCATATATCGTCATTATTGCCTTTCACTCGCACGACCGAACGATGTGTATAATAATAAGAGTGCATTGGACTAAGCTGGAATCTGCATGCATTCAACTCAAGAGAGAAGAGAAGTAATATGGTCTCTAAATATAAATAAACAATCATGCATATAAGAGCCAATAAGCATTTCCAATATTGACTTCTCGACCCCCAAAGGAAAGAAAAGAAAATAAAACTATTTACACGGGAAATCTCTCGACAAGTAAAAGAAGAATAAGAAATCATTTGGGTTTTCATTTTAATTTCTACTACAAGCAAGGAAATTAAACTAACTAATGTTTTTGGTTTTTCTCAAGGTTTATCAAACAGACAAGAAAAAGACTAGAAAAAGGAATTTAAACTAGCATGAATAATACAATGAAAGAGTATGAGCACCGACGACTAGTGTGTGAACATGAATGTAAAGTCGGTGAGAAATACGTACTCCCCCAAGCTTAGGCTTTTGGCCTAAGTTGGTTTAATACCAAGGACCACCGCTACTCTCTCCGGTGTAATGAGAGGTATAATCAGGATAATACTAGCTAGTCATCTTCGGATCCCACTGGACAGATGATGCGCGATAAGGGTCCAGTCCAGTTTCCAGTTCAGGTTCTGGAGTAAAAGCTTGAGCTCGATGATTGTTTACCGCCTCCGGCGTGACAAGAAATTTTTCTGCAAGCAAATCAAACAACAGAGGTGCAGGCAAGATAATAATCTCAAAGCGTTTCTTATTGAATCTAAGTTTATACAAGAGCGTCCTATCTTTGTTGTCAACAATAAACTTATGCGCTACCATGCTTTTGTAATCTAGAATGTGAGGAGGCAATTTTGTCTCCTTTTCCTCATGGTGCCTGATGGGTATCTGAAAATGTCTAGCAAGACGTGCAGCATAGATACCTCCAAATATGGGGCCTTTTGTACGATTAAAGGCTAGCTGTTTAGCAACGATGGCACCCATATTAAAACTATTGTCTCCAAGCAAAGCATGTTGAAGCATGATAATATCAGGAACACTCAAGTTTCCACTATTCCCACGACCAATCAAGCATCTACTAGAAAATATGATAAAGTAGCGTAAAACAGGAAAGTGTATGCTAGAGACTTTTGCTTCAGAACCCTTCTTTGGCTCTTCTATAGCAATAATATTAACAAAGCCAGCCACATCTTCACAATGGGGTTCCTCTAGTTCTCCCTCATAAGGTATCCTACATACCGTGCAAAAATGATGTAAAGACATTTCTTTGCACTCGTCATATAAATAAAATGACACTTCAGGCGGTGACTTCTTAGGATAAAAATAAAAGTTTTGCACCAAAGTATTGGTGAGTAAGAGATACTAATTGATTCGATCGTTGATGAAACCAGTGAGGCATGCAGTCTCGATTAAAGCATAAAAGTCTTCATAAATTCCAGCCTCTCTCAAGAAATCATCACATGGCCATTCACATGGTCGTACTTCCGCTAAGCGAGGAAGATTATACTTGACTTTTTCCTTCTCTTTAGCTTGTTTTTCCTGGGAACTTTGGCTAGAAGAGCCCCTCAAAAGTTTCCTCAACATTTTCTGAAAAATTTCTGAAATTTTAGTAACTTCAAAATAAAAGTGCATAAAACTAAACAAGATTGCTAGCAACTACTCCTACAAGTGCCTAGAGCCCATATCATGCATTAGAATTACTTGGGACCTCAAAAATTTAACTTGAAAGCTCAAGAACAGGGTCACCAAGACAGCAAAGATTTGCAATGAATAAATAACTAGAACAAAAACTAATTGGACCAATGGAGGAGTCACATACCAAGCAACAATCTCCCAAAGTAGTTTTGTGAATGGAGCTTTGAGCTAAGAGATCGAAAATCGCAGCAAAACGAGCTAGAACTCGTGCTTGAGCTGGATGGGGATTTTTTTGGGTAGAAGATGGAGTGTGTGGGTGCTGGCATAAGTGGAGAGGAGCCGCCAGGGGCCCACGAGATAGGGGGCACGCCCTACATGGGGGGGCGCCCTCCTCTCTCGTGGCCTGGTGCTTGCCCCTTTTGCAGTGGTTTCAGTGCCTAATATCCTCAAATATTCCAGAAAAAAGCATACTAAATTTGCAGGGCATTTGGAGCACTTTTATTTTCGGACTATTTTTTAATGCACGGATAATTCAGAAAACAGATAGATAATACTATTTTTGCTTTATTTATTCTAAATAACAAAAAGTAAAAAGAGGGTACAGAAGGTTGTGCCTTCTAGTTTCATCCATCTCGTGGTCATCAAAATGAACCCGCTAACAAGGTTGATCAAGTCTTGTTAACAAACTCATTCCGAATAACACGGAACCAGAGAAATTTCGAATAACACTAAGTTACCTCAACGGGGATATGGAAATCCCCAACAATAAGAATATCATACTTTTTCTTGACAGTAGGAAGAGGAAATTAAAAATTTCCAAAAAATGATAGTTGGAACTTTTTCAATAGTATTTACGCTATGAACTTGAGATTGTTTCCTCAGAAAGTGTACCATATGCTCATTACAATTAACATGAAAAGTGACATTGCCCTTGTTGCAATCAATAACAGCCCCTGCAGTATTAAGAAAAGGTCTACCAAGGATAATAGACATACTATCGTCCTCGGGAATATTAATAATAACAAAGTCCTTAAGATAGTGACATTTGCAACCACAACAGGCACATCCTCACAAATACCGACAGGTATAGCAGTTGATTTATCAGCCATTTGCAAAGATATTTCAGTAGGTGTCAACTTATTCAATTCAAGTCTACGATATAAAGAGAGAGGCATAACACTAACACCGGCTCCAAGATCACATAAAGCAGTTCTAACATAATTTCTTTTAATGGAGCATGGTATAGTTGGAACACCCGGATCTCTAAGTTTCTTTGGTATTCCACCCTTAAAAGTGTAATTAGCAAGCATGGTGGAAATTTCAGCTTCCGGTATCTTTCTTTTATTTGTGATGATATCCTTCATGTATTTAGCATAAGGATTTACTTTAAGCATATCAGTTAAGCGCATACGTAAGAAAATAGGTCTAATCATTTCAGCAAAGCGCTCAAAATCTTCATCATCCTTTGACTTGGATGGTTTAGGAGGAAATGGCATGGGTTTCTGAACCCATGGTTCTCTTTCCTTACCGTGCTTCCTAGCAACAAATCTCTTATCATAACGTTGGTTTCTTGATTGTGGGTTATCAAGATCAACAGCAGGTTCAATCTCTACATCATTGTTATTACTAGGTTGAGCATCAACATGAACATTATCATTAGCATTATCATCAGGTTCATGTTCATCACCTGATAGCGTTTCAGCATCAGAGATAGAAGTAATATTGGGATTCTCAAGTGTTCCTATGTTAGGTTCACTAGAAGTTTGCAAAGTCCTATCATTTTTCTTTTTCTTCTTCTTAGAAGAACTAGGAACATCTAGATTATTATTCTGAGAATCTTGTTCAATTCTTTTAGGGTGGCCTTCAGGATACAAAGGTTCCTGAGTCATTCTACCAGTTCTAGTAGCCACTCTAATAGCAAAGTCATTTTTATTATTCAATTCATCAAGCAAATCATTTTGAGCCTTGAGCACTTGCTCGGCTTGAGTAGCAACCATAGAAGCATATTTGCTAACGCGGTGAAGTTCATCTTTAACTCTAGCCAGATTATCACCTACATGTCCTATCTCGAAAGCATTATTCTTTAACTCTCTGCCAACATAAGCATTAAAACTTTCTTGTCTAGCCATAAAGTCATCAAATTCATCTAAGCATGGGCTATGAAATTTAGTAGAGGGTATCTCAACTTTATCATATCTATAGAGAGAATTTAACTTTACTACCTGTGTCGGGTTATCAAGACAATGTGGTTCTTCAGGCGGTATATTAAGACCATGTATTTCTTCAATAGGAGGTAAATTCTTAACATCTTCAGTTTTAATACCTTTTTCTTTCATTGATTTCTTTGCCTCTTGCATATCTTCAGGACTGACAAATAAAACACCTCTCTTCTTCGGAGTGGGTTTAGGAATAGGCTCAGGAGTTGGCTCAATTAGTTCAGGAATTACTTCAGTAACTGGCTCGGGAAGAGTCCAATTATTTTCATTAGTCAACATATTATTCAATAATATTTCAGCTTCGTAGATTGTTCTTTCCCTGAAAACACAACCAGCACAACTATCCAAGTGGTCCTTGGAAGCATCAGTTAGTCCATTATAAAAGATATCAAGTATTTCATTTTTTCTTAAGATTATGATCAGACAAAGCATAAACCAACTGGAGAAGCCTCCCCCAAGCTTTGGGAGACTCTCTTCTTTGGTTTGCACAAAATTATATATTTCCCACAAGGCAGCTTGTTTCTTATGAGCAGGGAATATTTAGCAGAGAAGTAATAAATCATATCCTAGGGACTACGCACACAACCAGGAGCAAGAGAATTATACCAAGTCTTAGCATCACCCTTTAATGAGAATGGGAAAATCTTAAAGATATAAAAATAGCGAGACTTCTGATCATGAGTAAACAGGGTGGCTATGTCATTCAACTTGGTAAGATGTGCCACAACAGTTTCAGATTCAAGGCCATAAAAAGGATCCGATTCAACTAAAGTAATAACATCAGGATCAACAGAGAATTCATAATCCTTATCAGTAACACAGATAGGTGAAGTAGCAAAAGCAGGATCGGGTTTCATGCTAGAATTAATAGACTGCTGCTTCCATTTAGCTAATAATTTCTTAAGATCAGATCTATCATTGCAAGCAAGAATAGCTTCAGCAGCTTCTTTGTTCATAACATAACCCTTAGGAACAACAGGTAAAACATAATTATTGGGGGAACGTTCATCATCACTATCATCAATAATAGGTTCTTCAACATTTTCATTCCCCCTAACTCTAGCAAGTTGTTCATCAAGAAATTCACCTAATGGCAAAGTAGTATCACGCACAGAAGTAGTTTCATCATGCATAGCAGAAGTGGCATCATCAATAACATGCGACATATCAGAATTCATAGCAATAGCAGGTTTAGGTGTCGCAAGCCTATCAATAACGGAAGGAGAATCTAGTGTAGAGCTAGATGGCAGTTCCTTACCTCCCCTCGTAGTTGAGGGCAAAATCTTGGTCTTAGTGTATATCAAGTTCTTCATAGTGATCAACAGATATAAATCCCAAGTGACTCAGAGAATAGAGCTATGCTCCCCGGCAACGGCGCCAGAAATTAGTCTTGATAACCCACAAGTATGGGGGATCGCAACAACTTTCGAGGATAGAGTATTCAACCCAAATTTATTGATTCGACACAAGGGGAGCCTAAGAATATTCTTGAGTATTAGAAGTTGAGTTGTCAATTCAACCACGCCTGGATAACTTAGTATCTGCAGCAAATTATTTAGTAGCAAAGGTGGTATGATAGTAATGGTAACAGTAGCAACAGAAAAGGTAAATGTTTTTGGGTTTTTGTAGTAGTTGTAACAGTAGCAACGGAAAAGTAAATAAGCGAAGAACATTATATGAAAAGCTCGTAGGCAATGGACCAGTGATGGATAATTATGCCGGATGCGATTCCTCATGCAATAGTTATAACATAGGGTGATATAGAACTAGCTCCAGTTCATCAATGTAATGTAGGCATGTATTCTGTAAATAGTCACACGTGCTTATGGAAAAGAACTTGCATGACATCTTTTGTCCTACCCTCCCGTGGCAGCGGGGTCCTAGTGGAAACTAAGGGATATTAAGGCCTTCTTTTAATAGAGAACCGTACCAAAGCATTAACACATGGTGAATACATGAACTCCTCAAAATACGGTCATCACCGAGAAGTGTCCCGGTTATTGTCACTTCGGGGTTGTCGGATCATAACACATAATAGGTGACTATAGACTAGCAAGATAGGATCAAGAACACACATATATTCATGAAAACATAATAGGTTCAGATTTGAAATCATGGCACTCGGTCCCTAGTGACAAGCATTAAGCATAGCAAAGTCATAGCAACATCAATCTCAGAACATACTGGATACTAGGGATCGAACCCTAACAAAACTAACTTGATTACATGGTAAATCTCATCCAACCCATCACCGTCCAGCAAGCTTACAATGGAACTACTCACACACGGCGGTGAGCATCATGAAATTGGTGATGGAGGATGGTTGATGCTGATGACGGCGACGAATCCCCCTCTCGGGAGCCCCGAACAGACTCCAGACCAGCCCTCCCGAGAGAGATTAGGGCTTGGCGGCGGCTTCGTATCGTAAAACGCGATGAAACTTTCTCTCCAATTTTTTTCTCCGCAAGACGGTATATATGGAGTTGGAGTTGAGGTCGGAGGAGGTCCGAGGGGCCCATGAGATAGGGGGGGGCGCCCCCTGTCTCGTGGACAGGCCTTGGGCCCCCTGGCCCTGATTCCTTCGCCAAAAATTCTTATTAATTCTGAAAAGTCCCTCCGTGGATTTGTAGGTCATTCCGAGAACTTTTCTTTTCTACACATAAAACAACATCATGGTAGTTCTGCTGAAAACAGCATCAGTCCTTGTTAGTTTCATTCAAATCATGCAAGTTAGAGTCCAAAACAAGGGCAAAAGTGTTTTGAAAAGTAGATATGTTGGAGACGTATCACCCCGCTGGGCGTAGGCGGCTGCTTCCCGGGAGGAGGCTGATACGTCTCTAACGTATCTACTTTTCCAAACGCCTTTGCCCTTATTTTGGACTATAACTTGTATGATTTGAATGAAACTAACCCGGACTGACGCTGTTTTCAGCAGAACTGCCATGATGTTGTTTTATGTGTAGAAAAGAAAAGTTCTCAGAATGTCCTGAAAATCCACAGAGGCACTTTTTGGAATTAATAAGAACTTTTGGGCGAAAGAAATACACCAGCGGGCCCAGGTCCTATCCACGAGACAGGGGGCGCCCCCCTGTAGGGCGCGCACCCCTATCTCGTGGGCCCCCTGGAGCTCCACCGACCTCAACTCCAACTCCATATATTCCGTCTCGCGGAGAAAAAAAATAGAGAGAAAGTTTCATCGCGTTTTACGACACGGAGCCGCCGCCAAGCCCTAATCTCTTTCGGGAGGGCTGATCTGGAGTCCGTTCGGGGCTCCGGAGAGGGGGATTCGTCGCCGTCATCATCATCAACCATCCTCCATCACCAATTTCATGATTCTCACCGCCGTGCGTGAGTAATTCCATCGTAGGCTTGCTGGACGGTGATGGGTTGGATGAGATTTACCATGTAATCAAGTTAGTTTTGTTAGGGTTTCATCCCTAGTATCCACTATGTTCTGAGATTGATGTTGCTATGACTTTGCTATGCTTAATGCTTGTCACTAGGGCCCAAGTGCCATGATTTCAGATCTTAACCTATTATGTTTTCATGAATATATGTGTGTTCTTGATCCTATCTTGCAAGTCTATAGTCACCTATTATGTGTTATGATCCGACAACCCCGAAGTGACAATAATCGGGATACTTCTCGGTGATGACCGTAGTTTGAGGAGTTCATGTATTCACTATGTGTTAATGCTTTGGTCCGGTTCTCTATTAAAAGGAGGCCTTAATATCCCTTAGTTTCCACTAGGACCCCGCTGCCAAGGGAGGATAGGACAAAATATGTCATGCAAGTTCTTTTCCATAAGCACGTATGACTATTTACGAAATACATGCCTACATTACATTGATGACTTGGTGCTAAGTCTGTGTCACCCTATATTATAGCTATTACATGAGGAATCACATCCGGCATAATTATCCATCACTGATCCATTGCCTACGAGCTTTTCGTATATTGTTCTCCGCTTATGTACTTTTCCGTTGCTACTGTTACAACTACTACAAAAAACCCAAAAACATTTATCTTTACCTTTGCTACTGTTACCATTACTATCATACTACTTTGCTACTAAATACTTTGCTGCAGATACTAAGTTATCCAGGTATGGTTGAATTGACAACTCAACTGCTAATACTCAAGAATATTCTTTGGCTCCCCATGTGTCGAATCAATAAATTTGGGTTGTACTTCACCCTCGGAAGCTATTGCGATCCCCTACACTTGTGGGTTATCAAGACTAATTTCTGGCGCCGTTGCCGGGGAGCATAGCTCTATTCTCTGAGTCACTTGGGATTTATATCTGTTGATCACTATGAAAAACTTGAAAGACGCTAAAACAAAGATTTTGCCCTCAACTACGAGGGGAGGTAAGGAATTGCCATCTAGCTCTGCACTAGATTCTCCTTCCATTATTAGTAGGCTCGCGACACCTAAACGTGCTACTGCTATGAATTCTGATATGTTGCATGTTATTGGTGATGCCACTTCTACGATGCATGATGAAACTACTTCTGTACGTGATACTACTTTGCCATTAGGTGAATTTCTTGATGAACAACTTGCTAGAGTTAGGGGGAATGAAAATATTGAAGATGCCATTATTGATGATAGTGATGATGAAGGTTCTCCCAATGATTATGTATTGCCTGTTGTTCCTAAGGGTTATGTTATGAATGAAGAAGCTGCTAGGGAAATCTTTGCTTACAATGATAGATCTGATCTTAAGAAATTATTAGCTAAATGGAAGCAGCAGTCTCTTAATGCTAGAATGAAACCTGACCCTACTTTTGCTACTTCACCTATCTTTGTTACTGATAAGGATTATGAATTCTCTGTTGATCCTGAAATTATTACTTTAGTTGAATCTGATCCTTTTTATGGCCTTGAATCTGAAACTGTTGTGGCACATCTTACCAAGTTGAATGATATAGCTACCCTATTTACTAATGATGAGAAGTCTCGCTATTTTTATATCCTTAAGATATTTCTGTTCTCATTAAAGGGTGATGCTAAGACTTGGTATAATTCTCTTGCTCCTGGTTGTGTGCGTAGTCCCTACGATATGATTTATTACTTCTCTGCTAAATATTTCCCTGCTCATAAGAAACAAGCTGCCTTGCGGGAAATATATATTTTTGTGCAAATCAAAGAAGAGAGTCTCCCACAAGCTTGGGGGAGGCTTCTCCGGTTACTTAATGCTTTGCCTGATCATCCTCTTAAGAAAAATGAAATACTTGATATCTTTTATAATGGACTAACCGATGCTTCCAAGGACCACTTGGATAGTTGTGATGGTTGTGTTTTCAGGGAAAGAACAGTCGACGAAGCTGAAATATTATTGAATAATATGTTGACTAATGAAAATAATTGGACTCTTCCTGAGCCAGTTCCTGAGGCAATTCCTGAACCAATTGAGCCAACTCCTGAGCCTATTCCTAAACCCACTCCGAAGAAGAGAGGTGTTTTATTTCTCAGTCCTGAAGATATGCAAGAGGCAAAGAAATCAATGAAAGAAAAAGGTACTAAAGCTGAAGATGTTAAGAATTTGCCACCTATTGAAGAAATACATGGTCTTAATATACCACCTGTTGAAGAACCATATTGTCTTGATAACCCGACACAGGTAGTAAAGGTAAATTCTCTCTATAGATATGATAAAGTTGAAATACCCTCTAATAAATTTCATAGCCCATGCTTAGATGAATTTGATGACTTTATGGCTAGACAAGAAAGTTTTAATGCTTATGTTGGTAGAGAGTTAAAGAATAATGCTTTCGAGATAGGACGTGTAAGTGATAATCTGGCTAGAGTTAAAGATGAACTTCACCTCGTTAGCAAATATGCTTCTATGGTTGCTACTCAAGCTAAGCAAGTACTTAAAGCTCAAATTGATTTGCTTGAGGAATTAAACAATAAAAATGACTTTGCTGTTAGAGTGGCTACTAGAACTGGTGGAATGACTCGGGAACCATTGTATCCTGAAGGCCACCCTAAGAGAATCGAGCAAGATTCTCAGAGAAATAATTTAGAGGCACCTAGTTCTTCTAAAAAGAAGAAAAAGAAAAATGATAGAACTTTGCATGCTTCTAGTGAACCTACTATAGACACAACTGAGAATCCCAATGATATTTCTATTTCTGATGTTGAAACACAATCAGGTGATGAACATGAACCAAGTGATAATGTTAATGATAATGTTCATGTTGATGCTCAACCTAGCAAAAACAATGATGTAGAGATTGAACCTGTTGTTGATCTTGATAACCCACAATCAAAGAATCAACGTTATGATAAGAGAGATTTTGTTGCTAGGAAGCACGGTAAAGAAAGAGAACCATGGGTTCAGAAACCCATGCCCTTTCCTCCTAAATCATCCAAGTCAAAGGATGATGAGGACTTTGAGCGCTTTGCTGAAATGATTAGACCTATTTTCTTACGTATGCGCTTAATTGATATGCTCAAAGTAAATCCTTATGCTAAGTATATGAAGGATATCATTACAAACAAAAGAAAGATACCGAACGCTGAAATTTCCACCATGCTTTCTAATTACACTTTTAAGGGTGGAATACCAAAGAAACTTGGAGATCCGGGTGTACCAACTATACCATGCTCCATTAAAAGAAATTATGTTAGAACTGCTTTATGTGATCTTGGAGCCGGTGTTAGCGTTATGCCTCTCTCTTTATATTGTAGACTTGAATTGAATAAGTTGACACCTACTAAAATATCTTTGCAAATGGATGTAAATCAACTGCTATACATGTCGGTATTTGTGAGGATGTGCCTGTTGTGGTTGCAAATGTCACTATCTTAACGGACTTTATTATTCTTGATATTCCCAAGGATGATAGTATGTCTATTATCCTTGGTAGACCTTTTCTTAATACTGCAGGGGCTGTTATTGATTGCAACAAAGGCAATGTCACTTTTCATGTTAATGGTAATGAGCATACAGTACACTTTCCGAGGAAACAATCTCAAGTTCATAGCATCAATTCTATTGAAAAAGTTCCAACTATTATTTTTGGAGGTTTTGAATTTCCTCTTCCTACTGTCAAGAAAAAGTATGATATTCTTATTGTTGGGGATTTTCATATCCCCATTGAGGTAACTTAGTGTTATTCGAAATTTCTCCAGTTCCGTGTTATTCAGAATGAGTTTGTTAAAAAGACTTGATCAACCTTGTTAGTGGGTTCATTTTGATTATCACGAGATGGATGAAACTAGAAGGCACAACCTTCTGCACCTACTTTTTACTTTCTGTTATTTAGATTAAATAAAGCAAAAATAGTATTATCTGTCTGTTTTCTGAATTATCCTTGCAATAAAAAATAGTCTGAAAATAAAAGTACTCCAAATGCCCTGCAGATTTAGTATGATTTTTTCTGGAATATTTGGGGATTTTAGGCACTGAAATCACTCCAGGAGGGGCAAGCACCAGGCCACGAGAGTGGAGGGCGCCCCCCCCCCCTATAGGGCGCGCCCCCTATCTCATGGGCCCCTGGTGGCCCCCCTCTAGTTATGCCAGCACCCACACACTTCTTCTTCTACCCAAAAAAATCCCCATCCAGCTCAAGCACGAGTTCTAGCTCGTTTTGCTGCGATTTTCGATCTCCTTGCTCAAAGCTCCATTCACAAAACTGCTTTGGGAGATTGTTGCTTAGTATGTGATTCCTCCATTGGACCAATTAGTTTTTGTTCTAGTGCTTTATTCATTGCAAATTCTTGCTGCATAGGTGACCTTGTTCTTGAGCTTGCATGTTAAAATTTTGAGGTCCCAAGCAATTCCAATGCATGATAAAGGCTCTAGGCACTTGTAGGAGTAGTTGCTATCAATCTTGTTTAGTTTTATTCACTTTTATCTTGAAGTTACTAAAATATTTCAGAAGTTTTCAGAAAATGTTAAGGAAGTTTTTGAGGGGCTCTTCTAGCCAAAACTCTCTAGAAAAACAAGCCAAAGAGAAGGGAAAAGCCAAGTATACTCTTCCTGGCTTAGCGGAAGTACGGTCGTGTGAATGGCCATGCGAGGATTTCTTAAAAGAAGCTGGAATTCATGAAGACTTTTATGATTTACTTGAGACCGCACACCGGTTTCATGGACGACCGAATCGATCAGTATCTCTTACTCACCAATACTTTCGTGCAAAACATTTATTATTATCCTAAGAAGTCACCGCCTGCAGTATCATTTCATTTATATGATGAATTTAGAGAAATGCCTTTACGTAATCTTTGCGCGGTGTGTAGTATACCTTATGAGGGAGAATTAGAGGAACCCCATCGTAAAGATGTGGATGGCTTTGTTGATACTATCGATGTAGAAGAGCCAAAGAAGGGCTTTGAGGCAAAAGTCTCTAGCATACACTTTCCTGTTTTACACTACTTTGCCATATTTGCTAGTAGATGCTTGATTGGTCATGGAAATAGTGGAAACTTGAGCGTTCCTGATATTATCATTCTTCAACATGCCTTGCTTGGAGACAATACTTTTAGTATGGGTGTCGTCGTTGCTAAACGGTTAGCCCTGAATCGTACAAAAGGCCCCATTTTTGGAGGTATCTATGTTTCACGTCTTGCTAGACATTTTCAGACACCCATTAGGCACCTTGAGAAGGGGGAGATAAAATTGCCTCCTCACATTTTAGATTACGAGAGCATGGTAGCACACAAGTTTATTGTTGACAACAAAGATAGGATGCTCTTGTATAAACTTAGATTCAATAAGAAACTCTTTGAGATTATTGTTTTGCCTGCGCCTTTGTTGTTCGATTTGCTTGCAGAAAATTTTCTCGTCACACCAGAAGTGGTGAACAATCATCGAGCCCAAGCTTTTACTCTAGAACCTGAACCTGAGCCGGAACATGAGCTGGACCCTTATCGTGCATCATCTGTCCAGTGGGAGCCGGAGATGACCAGCCAGTATTATCCTGATTACACCTCTCATTACACCGGAGAGATTAGCGACGGTTCTTGGTTCTAGACCAACTTAGGCCAAAAGCCTAATCTTGGAGGAGTACGTATTTCTCACCGACTTTACATTCATGTTCACACACTAGTCGTCGGTGCTCATACTCTTTCATTGTATTATCCATGCTAGTTTAAATTTTCTTTTTCTAGTTTTCTTCTTGTGTGTTTGATAAACCTTGAGAAAAAACCAAAAAAATTAGTTAGTTTAATTTCCATGCTTGTCGTAGGAATTAAAATGAAAACCCAAAAATATTTCTAGTTCTTCTTCTTTCTTGTTGGGAGCTTTCCCGTGTAAATAGTTTTATTTTCTTTTCTTTCCTTTGGAAGTCAAGAAGACCATATTAAAAATGCTTAGTGGCTCTCATATAAATGATTCTTTATTTAATTTAGAGCCCATATTACTTGTCTTCTCTCTTGAGTTGAATGCTTGCAGATTCCAGCTTAGTCCAATGCATGTGCACTTTTATTATTATACACATCGTTCGGTCGTGCAAGTGAAAGGCAATAGTAACGATATATGATGGACTTATTGGGATGAGAAAAGCTGGTATGAACTCAACCTCTCTTGTTTTTGTAAATATGATGAGTTCATCGTTTCTGAGTCAGCTATTATGAAGTAAGCATATTTGCAATGACATTTAGAGATTATAGTTGTTTGTGCCATGCTTGATTAGCTATGAGTTATAATGGTTTACCTTGCATGCCAACATGCTATTAGAATGATTATGATGTGGTATGATGGGATGGTATCCTCCTTTAAATGAATTGAGTGACTCGACTTGGCACATGTTCACGCATGTAGTTGAAACAAATCAACATAGCCTTCATGATATTTATGTTCATGGTGGATTATATCCTACACATGCTTGTATTCGGTGTGAATTAATTTTAATGCATGTTTATGACTGTTGTCGCTCTCTCAGTTCGTCGCTTCCCAGTCTTTTGCTAGCCTTCACCTGTAGTAAGCGAGAATACTGCTTGTGCATCCAAATTCCTTAAACCCCAAAGTTGTTCCATATGAGTCCACCATACCTTCCTATATGCGGTATCTACCTGCCGTTCCAAGTAAATTTGTATGTGCCAAACTCCAAACCTTCAAATGAAATTCTGTTTTGTATGCTCGAGCAGCTCATGTTACAACTAGGGTTGCCTATATCTTCCATGCTAGGTGGGTTATTCTCACGAGGAGTGGACTTCGCTCCTCATTCACGAGAAAGGGCCGGTAACCGGGATGCCCAGTCCCATGATCCAAAAAGATCAAAGCAAATCAAAATAATTAAACAAAACTCCCCCAGGGCTGTTGTTAGTTGGAGGCACTCGTTGTTTCGAGCAAGCCATGGATTGATGCTTGTTGGTGGTTGGGGGAGTATAAACCTTTACCATTCTGTTTCGGAACTACCTATAATGCATGTAGTATGGAAGATACAGCCATCTCATAGATGTTGCATCGACAGCGAAAGTATGCCGCTCAAAATGTTATTCAATCTCTATTTTAAAATCGAGTTCTGGCACCTCTACAAATCCCTGCTTCCCTCTGTGAAGGGCCTATCCATTTACTTTTATGTTGAGTCATCACCCTTCTTATTAAAAGCACCCGCTGGAGAGCACACTGTCATTTGCATTCATTACTATTGGTTTATATTGGGTATGACTTGACTGGATCTCTTTTACCATGAATTACAATTTTTAGTCAGTCCTTGATCTTTAAAGATGCTCTGCATTTATGTTTTGCGGTCTCAGAAAGGACTAGCGAGATACCATTTTGTTATATCATGTTATAATTATTTTGAGAAAGTTTTGTCATCCGAGTTTTATTATTATGGCTCGCTAGCTGATTATGTTATTGATATGGGTAATTGTGAGACCTAAGTGTTATTATGAGTATGGTTAGTTCATAATATTGGCTGAAACTTGAATGATGGCTTTTCATGTTTACAACAAGAGCAAACAGAGTTTGTAAAAGTTCTTCTTTATCACTTTCAGTCTATCAACGGAATTGCTTGAGGACAAGCAAAGGTTTAAGCTTGGGGCAGTTGATACGTGTCCAACGTATCTACTTTTCCAAACACTTTTGCCCTTGTTTTGGACTCTAACTTGCATGATTTGAATGAAACTAACCTGGACTGATGTTGTTTTCAGCAGAACTGCCATGATGTTGTTTATGTGTAGAAAAGAAAAGTTTTCGGAATGTCCTGAAAATCCACGGAGGCACTTTTTGGAATTAATAAGAATTTCTGGGAGAAAGAAATACACCAGGGGGCCCAGGGCCTATCCACGAGACAGGCCCCCACCCCCTATAGGACGTGCCCCCTATCTCGTGGGCCCCCTGGAGCTCCACCGACCTTAACTCCAACTCCATATATTCCGTCTCGCGGAGAAAAAAATCAGAGAGAAAGTTTCATCGCGTTTTACGATATGGAGCCGCCGCCAAGCCCTAATATCTCTCGGGAGGGCTGATCTGGAGTTTGTTTGGGGCTCCGGAGAGGGGGATTCATCGCCGTCGTCATCATCAATGATCCTCCATCACCAATTTCATGATGCTCACCGCCGTGCGTGATTAATTCCATCGTAGGCTTGCTGGACGGTGATGGGTTGGATGAGATTTACCATGTAATCAAGTTAGTTTTGTTAGGGTTTGATCCCTAGTATTCACTATGTTCTGAGATTGATGTTGCTATGACTTTGCTATGTTTAATGCTTGTCACTAGGGCCCGAGTGCCATGATTTTAGATCTGAACCTATTATGTTTTCATGAATATATGTGTGTTCTTGATCCTATCTTGCAAGTCTATAGTCACCTATTATGTGTTATGATCCGACAACCCCGAAGTGACAATAATCGGGATACTTCTCGGTGATGACCGTAGTTTGAGGAGTTCATGTATTCACTATGTGTTAATGCTTTGGTCCAGTTCTCCATTAAAAGGAGGCCTTAATATTTCTTAGTTTCCACTAGGACCCCGCTGCCACGGGAGGGTAGGACAAAAGATGTCATGTAAGTTCTTTTCCATAAGCACGTATGACTATTTACGGAATACATGCCTACATTACATTGATGAATTGGAGCTAGTTCTATGTCATCCTATGTTAAGCTATTACATGAGGAATCGCATCCGGTATAATTATCCATCACTGATCCGTTGCCTACGAGCTTTTCATATATTGTTCTCCGCTTATTTAATTTTCCGTTGCTACTGTTACAACTACTACAAAAAACCCAAAAACATTTATCTTTACCTTTGCTACTGTTACCATTACTATCATACTACTTTGCTACTAAATACTTTGCTGCAGATACTAAGTTATCTAGATGTGGTTGAATTGACAACTCAACTGCTAATACTCAAGAATATTCTTTGGCTCCCCTTGTGTCAAATCAATAAATTTGTGTTGTACTTCACCCTCGGAAGCTGTTGCGATCCCCTAAACTTGTGGGTTATCATAGGCGCGCCTCCAGAACCAGCCATCACGCCGAGAGGAGGAATGCGGTGAGCCCGGCCAGGTCCGGCAGTACGCAGGCGCGGCGTTCACGCAGCAAAACCCTAGGGCGTGGCGACGGAGTAGGCGAAGACGATCGAAACGCGCATGCGCCCCTCCCCTCAGTATCGATTGGAACCAAGTCCGGCTGGGCCTCATACCCACGAGACCTTGGCCCAATAATACCCACCGGCCTAACGGATTGCGGCTCAGCTTGGCCCAGGGCAGATCGATCACGACGATCTTCGACCCTGCATGGCTCGATAAGCAAATGAGGCGCGTTGAGGTTCTCCTGGGCCACATACCCAGTCGAAGCCGGTCCATAAAGCCCCTCCTCAGCTCCCCCATGTTGGGCCTCAGACCCATGCACGGGCTCACAGCCGGCCCGCTCATCGATAGCCCCTTCACGGCCCAAAATGAAATTCAAACGAACAACCCTAGCCGCCCGGATCTCAGCCGCCATTCGGCTCACTGGCGCCGGCGGCGCTAGCTCCGATCTCCCCTTCCTCTTCTTTTTCTTAAGGACAACCCGAGTCCAAGCATCTTGCGGAAGAAAATATGACAAAGTTAGGGGTTGGATGCATACCTTAGGTAGAGGCCCTTTCCAAGGCCGGATCACCGTCGCCGCCGTCCTCCGGTGAATGATCCGACGAACAACCTCCACCCTATCCTCTGAACGCAGCCCGATCCGCGCCGGATCATCGCCTGGCACAAAGTCGTCGACCAACGCGGCCACCTCTTCCTCCGAGTACCCAGGGCTGAAGGCCTCGCAGATCATGTCAGATGGCGTCGGTGAGTAATCGACCGGCGATCTGCCGGCAGGGTCCCCGTCGTCGTCCTCCTCGTCTTCCAAGCCCGCGAGAGCCTAGAAACGCCCCCCTACACGCCTCGTTGAAGGGCCCGCGCGCACCGGCGGCCGGCTCGCGGCGCTCGCCGCGGGCGCCTCCCGAGTCGCCTCAGTCCTCATCCAGCCTCCTCCCAGAATAATCTATGCATTTTAAATTATGTTCCTCAAAAGGCAAGGAGTAACCACTTTCTGTGGTAGGTCAGCAGTCATTTGACTACCATAGCAGTTCATGCCAACAAATTTCCCATGTCAATAAATGATTGGACCTCAATCCTTTCTATAATGATTCCGCATGAGCTAAACATAAGCTTGTGGGCTGTACCATCTAGAGTTCCAATTAGTTGCCCGCTTTTGTGCTTTAAATCTTCTGAACTCTTTTCTAAACTGAAACAACGCCATAGCGATACAACCTCACTAGCTACTAGACTCAACCTCTGTCTCCTGATCAAGAATGAGATGCACCCCATCATGAACATGCAAACGGTTGACGCTGACAACAACAATACCATAATACGAAACATAATATGCTATCCGCTCGTTGACAGCTCGACCATCCGAGAGGCGTACTTTAATCGTGACATGATCACTGATCTTCCTCTTACCATCCGTCGAAACAAGCATTCTTAAGGAAGTTAGATAACTTAGTTAATTACAGGATGGGGGCATTCGATGCAAACACTTGTGCATTCAGCTAGAAATGGTTTTTTCCATCTAACGAAGCCAGATACACAACGCTTGCTTTGAATTGGGGACAGCATGAGCAATAAGTTGAGTATTACCGGTGATCTTTGTCTGACCACCTGATGAAAATGCAATCGAGATTCCAGCTGTGTATTCAATTACTATCATGCCTCTGCTATGGCCTCTCAAAATGCGCTTGTCTCTCCACATCTTTCCAACGGAACTTTCAGATAGAATGAGAAGTGGAACACATGTGCGAGCAGAGCCGCCAGCCACCACTGTAGCGAAGGTTGTGACGCCTAGGTACTAGGTAGGGCATTAACATTTTTAAAATGGCTGAACATCTTTTAATTATTGGTTTGTTTTAAAAAAAATGAAAAACATTTTTTACTATCCATGAATTTTAGAGAGAGAGAGAGAGAGAGAGAGAGAGAGGCTATGTTTGTCAGCAAAACGGTCATCAGCAATAGCTCATGGCCAATGACAGCAGCGTCAGTAGTAGCGGACCTCATTCATGAGTTGGGTCTACTCGTCGAGGCCGCTTGTTTTAGGGCCTTGAAATCATCATGAATAACTATTATTTCTCCCCATCTTTGTTCCGCCCTCCGTTCCAAAATATAAGATGCATTATTATTTTCCGGAATTCAAACATCTTCTGCGTGAGTTCCGTTTCA
>NC_041381.1:40617751-40661351 GCF_002162155.2 Triticum dicoccoides | reverse complement strand
AAGACTATATATTGTTTTTGATTCAAAGAGGTAACTTATAATCTCTTTTACAGGAGGGGTGTACCGAAGCAAAGTTCTTTCTATGTTTGATCAGGGTTTTTTTTACAAAATATTAACATATACTATATCAAATTAATAAAATGTGACATGATCGATGAATTTTGATGTTATCGCCTAACAATCTGGTCAGACATACATAATTTTGATGTTACAAAAAATAGAAGACCTTATATTCGAGAATAGCATGACAATAATTTTACACTGTTGACAGATGACATAGGACTACTGGGCCATAGCCCTTCCCTGGTGGGCCTTTTGGACCTGTCACCACTAGGCATTTCTTTTGGTAATAGGGTGTGCCGATGGAGCGATACTGGCTTTAATCTTAATTCTGAATTAATTATTTCTAATAAAACTCACAGTTCTGCACACACACAATAAATTGAATGATAAATTCTAACTAACAATTAAAAGATGTTGCCCGCATAACTGAATGGGACATTTTTCTAGTTATTATATGTTACAAGTACATGGCTACCTTGCAAAAAGTACATGGCGACCTTGCAAAAAAATGGTAATGCAAGAAAATGTTAAAAAGCCAAAAAAAAGGCCATCCATCACATGTGCCCATATTAACCTTATTTCATTATATTATAAGTACATGGCATGTTAATTTGGAAAAAAGAAGATAAATATGCTAGAAAATCTAGAAAAACTCAATAATACCACCCAGTGGAAGAGGGCAGGTTGGTGATGCAATCAAGGAGGCCTGGGGGTCGGAGAATAAAAGGGACCAAGCCATCGTGATTGTCATTCGTAGTTCTTCCTTTCCACATTCTTTCATTGAAATAGCACTATAGAGATCGATAAGAAAGGGTGAAATGGGGGAAGCTGGCGAATCGTAGAACCTTAATGATGGGAATGAGAGGAATCATGAATTAATAGGACGGAGTCACATGCCGCACATACGGTTCATCAATGACCGAGCATGTGCAAGATAGTCCCACAACCACCGGAGCAGAGTGTACAAGCTACCAAGATACATAGATGACTACTCATCTGGATAATGCTGGGAACCACGAGGGCAGCTGGCTAGCAGAATAAGGGTTGAGAAGACAGAGAGGAGCGGCAACCATTGTGCAGACCTTCGATTAATGTTGTACCGCAGAGCAAACACGTAGTGTGTGCATCATGTCATGTCTTGTGTTTGAAGTTTGAACGTCCGCAGTCTGGTCCATCCCTTCAAGCACTCTCTAGTTTGTGCAGTTATCTCTCAGGATGTTTTTACTTCTATGCATGTTTGTCGGCATGAAGAATGCATGGTCAATTTTTTCTAGTATTTGTTGCATCAGCGTGGACACCAAGGCTTGTGGTACAGCTAACTGTGTTGGTTTTGGACTGTTGGTACATTGTTATTATTATTTTCTTGACGGAAATTTATCAAGCTGTTGTATTTCATTGATGAAGTAAGGAGCAAATACTGAGTTACAGGAGCACAGAGAGAGGGGGGAAAAGGAAAATGGAAGTTTATAAGCAGGACCTGTCACTGCCAACCGTCCTAACATCCAGCGATAGGACTCGGGGAGGTTCAGACAGGCGATCTAATGATATGGTACATTATGAGAAATGGCATGTTAATCAAGGTGTCAACGGGCTGGGTGGCAATTTTGCGATGCCTATTACAGTGGCATTTTTGCGAAGCCAGATATTGAAAGTGGCAAATACATCCGATTTTCTCATTATGGGATCTTGGTTCTTTTGTCATCCGGAGGCTGTTCCCTGATAGAAGGGCCTAAAATCAGATTTTGTGAACAAGATGTCATTGCCACACCGTCTGCAAGACTAGTAAATTTCATAACATCTCAGAAACAAGTATCAACAAGAACTTAAGACATATATGCAGTAGTAGATAGAGCAGGAATCTTTCATTGAATTAACATCACTGAATATTTACTCAAAAGCTCATGAAGTCATGATATAAGAGGCAGTAGCACTGCTCTCTTCCTGTCACATATTATACATTCATACCCATCCATATAACACAAAAGCTAGGAAGCAGAAATATCAGAGAGAAAGCAAACTGAAGATGATTCAAGTCTAGAGTCTTGCCCATTTGAATGAGAGGAATCAGAACACTTGCTGCCTCTGAGTGATAGAACTCGGCATGGCTCAACTTCAATGAACGACAGTACCATGTATATTTTGGACAATGCTACAACTATACACGAAGTGGTAACATATCATGATGTTTGGCAGCTGGTCTGTGACGTGAGAGTTTAAAGGAAGAGTGCAAGTAGTCTTTCAGGATAGCAAGCAAGATAGAAATAAAATACCTGATTTTACAAAAAGGCTTGGTGCGGAAAAGAAAAGAGGGCGGCCTAGGGGAAACCCTACGGTTTCCGGGACAAAAATAGGGAGACCTCATCCATGAGTATCCCGAAAGTAGGTGGGAGTAACCATGGAGGCAAAATAGAAAAAAATACCATAGGGGAAAACCTTATGAGCACAGGTTCTCCGCCAGCACCATGTGGTTTAGAAAATCATGAGGCACAAGAGTACTACGCTAAGAGCATCTCCAGCCGTTCGGCCCCCGGGGCACCGAAAAAGAGCGGCCTGGAGGTGCGCCGGCGATAAACTCGGCGCTGGGTGCGGTTCGGCACCCAGCCGTCGCCCCCAGGTCGCCGCCAGGCGCCGATTTCGGTCCAGTGTTCGGCCCAATTATGTCCAAAAACGGTCCGATATTTGCGTGAATCGGCCCATATTCGGCGCGGTTCGGCGTGTTTCGGCGTGAATTTTCGTATACAAATAGAAATCAATTAGTTTGTCACATAGTTCGGCATGTTTCTGCGTGTTTCATCACATAAATCAAATAGTTCAACAAATAGTTCACATCGTCAAATAGTTCAACAAAGTAGTTCAATACAAATTATATAGTTTAACAAATAAAAACTCAAGTTTCATCACACGTCATTCCTGGCCTCGCCCTTGAGCCTCCATAGGTGCTCCACCAGATCGTGTTGCAGTTCTTGATGCACCTGTGGTCTCGGATCTCCTGGCGCATATTGAGGTAGTCAGTCCAGTTTGCCGGTAGCTGGTGATCAACTTGGGCAAGAGGACCCTGCTTGTAATATGGTTCAGTGTCAAACACTGGCTCTTCCTGCTCACTCTCAATGATCATGTTGTGCAAGATGACACAACAAGTCATGATCTCCCACATTTGATCTTTCGACCGGGTCTGAGCAGGGAACCGGACAACAGCAAATCGAGATTGGAGCACACCAAATGCCCGCTCGACATCCTTCCTGCAAGCCTCCTGAATCTTCGCAAACCAGGCGTTCTTGCCTCCTGGCACAGGGTTTGAGATGGTCTTTACAAATATCGACCATCTCGGATAGATGCCATCAGCTAGATAGTATCCCTTGTTGTATTGTCGTCCATTGACCTTGAAGTTCACCGGAGGAGAATGACCTTCAACAAGCTTGGCAAAGACTGGGGAGCACTGTAGGACGTTGATGTCATTGTGAGTTCCTGGCATCCCAACGAAAGAGTGCCAAATCCAAAGGTCATGTGTGGCCACTGCCTCAAGCACCACACTGCAACCACCTTTGGCGCCTGCCAAGCAAATGGACAGTTCTTCCATTTCCAATGCATGCAGTCGATGCTTCCAAGCATCCCAGGAAATCCTCTAGCTTCATTCTGTGCTAGGATCCGAGCAGTGTCTTTTGCATTGGGTGTTCGCAAGTACCGTTGTCCAAATACTGCCACCACTGCCCTACAGAACTTGTAGAAACACTCAATGGTGGTGGACTCGGCCATGCGCCCATAGTCGTCGAGTGAATAACCGGGAGCTCCGTATGCAAGCATCGTCATAGCTGTCGTGCACTTTTGGATCGAGGTGAATCCAAGTGTGCCGGTGCAATCCTTCTTGCACTTGAAGTAGCTGTCGAACTCCCAGATGGAATTCACAATCCAGAGGAAAAGCTTTCAACTCATCCGATAACGGCGCCGAAATGTTTTCTCACCATGCAATGGAGCATCGGCGAAGTAGTTCGAGTAGAGCATGCAGTAGCCTACCAGAAGATGTCGGTTCTTCGCTTTAACCCGCCCAAGCGCCGAGCCACCTCGCCGCGGCTTTTCACTGCTCGCGAGCAGGCCGGCGAGGGCGGCGAGCACCATGAGATGCTCCTGCTCCTGGACGTCGGCTTCGGATTCCTCATCCAGCAACGCCGCGAGCGCCTCCTCATCTTCGGAGTCCATCGCCGGGCCGGGCAATTCACCGAACCCCTTATGGGCCAGGTGGGCCAAGCCAGCCGGTGTACAGGCCATGCGCGGCCGGAACGCCAAAAAAGGTGCCCGGACGGCGACGAAGAGGCTGCCTCGGCGAAACCCCTTCTTTTTCCCGGCAGGAGATGGTCTCCCAAGCTGCGGTGGACGGTGCTGGGATAGGCAGGGTGGCGACTGAGCGCGGGGGGTAGGAGGCGAATCTGGGCGGGTGGCTTGACTTTTCGCCTGCCAATGTGGCCCCAGGGACGCTTTGCCCTTGCGCCGGAGCCCCCGAGCGCCCCCCAGTATGCCAGGTTCGGACTGCGAGCGTCGGGCGCAAAAACGGGCCGAGCCGGCGGAATTCGGCGTCCCGGGGGCGCGACTGGGCCGTTTTTTCAGCGCCGGCGCAAAAAACGCCTAGGGAGGCCGTTCTGGGGGCGCGACTGGAGATGCTCTAACGTGCTGAGACAAGCAGGTGCTTTTTTTCGATAATGGACATTTCATTAAATTGGTATATCAAGATGATACAATCACATCAAAAGAAAGCCCAGCCTCTGCATAGCTTGATGCACACAGCCAATAAGTCCAACTGACCCAAAAATAAATATCATTTTACAGCTAAAATAATAAATCAGTCCAGCCTATGGTGTGGCAGATCCTATCCAAAGATCACACCGCCATCCATGGGGGAGAAAACCTTCCTGGTCGTATGCTCCAGCCGTGTAGACGCCATCATAAAAAGATCCATGTCCTCCAACCTCTGCAGGATAGACCAAGTACAGAGCTATCACATACATACATGAATAACCTGCATAAAAGATGTTACTCAAAAGAAAAACATGCATAAAAGATGAGACACATTTATTATTAAAAACCACATCATTCCTGGTAAGCCATAATGCCCAGCAAAGGGCAACAGCCCCCACAAGAATATGTGCAGAAAATTATTTATCAATACCTCGCAACCAGTTGCCAAACATGTTATGTGTACTGCATGGGGGATGTAAATTTGAAGCTACTTGAACTATGGCCCAAACTGCCCGAGCGAATTTACACTCAAAAAATAAATGTTTAATAGACTCGTCATGATGGCAAAAGACACATGTCTTGGTACCTTGCCAGTTGCGTCATGCCAGATTATCTCTAGTTAAGATGACCCCTCTGTCTAGAAACTAGAGGAATATCTTCACTCTTAGATGAACTTTAAGCTTTCACAATTTCCTGTTATCAACTGGAACATCACAATGAATCATTGCATCATAATGGATTTGACTGAAAACTTGTCATTTTGATGTAAATTCCATCGAAAAATGTCTGGTTCAGTTGACAGCTGAATAGCCTCCAGACATATGAGTAATTTATTCCATGTTGTCAGGCGAGGTCCCTACGGAAAGAAATATGAGGGTTTTCTTGTCCCAAAACTTGTTTGATCGTGACAAATTTATGTCTGACAATCGTGTACAAGCTCGGTATTGCACCATGAGTGGGGTGGTCCCTAGACAGGTGTCTTCCCAGAATCGAACCTGAGAACCGTCCCTAACCGTGAAGGTTCCAAATTGGAATAAGAATTCCTTGGCCTTCATCATGCCACACCAAAAATATGAATCGCCAGGTTTCCAGTGAACTTGAGAAATGGTTTTGGATCCACATACATGTTACGAATGATTTCCTGCCACACTCCATTCTCAGTGAGTAGTTTGTGAACCCATTTGCTAAGAAGATCAATGTTTTTAATCTGAAGGTCTTGAATTCCAAGTCCCCCTTGACTTTTAGGTCGACATAATAAACTCCACCTAGCTAGTAGATATTTCTTGGATTTATTATCACACTGGAAAAAAAATCTGGACCTAAAGTAATCGAGATGCTGAAGAACCCTTTTCGGGAGATGAAAGAACGACAACATATATAAAACCATGTCGCTGAGGACGGAAATGATCAAGATCAATCGCCCCCCATATGACAAAAGTTTGGCCTTCCAACTCGCTAGTCGTTTCTCAAGTCTCTCTTCCATGTGCTTCCACTCAGCGATAGTTAAACACCGATAGTATATGGGAATACCCATATGCCGAATCGAGAATTGTCCGAGCTGGCATCCAAAAATCACAGCATGCTCAGGTGCAGATTCTGCAGCATCGCCGAAGCAAAAAAAGTTCGCTCTTATAAAAATTAATTTTGAGACCAAAAAGTTCCTCAAATGCACATAAAAGCAGCTTGAGCTTTCTTCCTTTATCTAGATCATGATCCATGAAAAGTATAGTGTCATCAGCATATTGTATAATAGATAGACCTTGTACCAAATGAGGAATGACACAGGTAACTTGGCCGGCCATCTTAGCCCGCTCAACAACGGTAGCTAACATGTCGGCCACAATATTAAACAAAATAGGGGACGCGGGATTCCCTTGACGAATCCCATTCCTTGTCTGAAAATAATTGCCAACATCATCGTTAACTTTGATGGTCGAGAGGGAGCAGCTTGTTATATGACTTGCGCACCACTCATTGGAGGGAGGGAGTGCTTCTCCTGTACCGTGCGTTTCACTGATCATGGATGACCACGTTGGTGTGAAGACACCAATTGTTTCTTCTTTACCGGACTGCCGGACACTACTCTACTGATGGATAACCACAGACAGTTGTGCCTATTTGTCCTTGCTCCTGCTACATACGTACTACATTTTTTCTAGACAGCCTCACGAAGCTTTTATTTAACTCGTCACAATGTTTACAAGGACTGAGGGAAGGTCTCCTGGGTATCCTAACCAAACATGGCGGCCACCCCGGAGAGATAATGCATGCTTCGCTAAGTTGTGAACTTGAAAATACGAACTTCTAGACTCATGACTAAATTTGCGAAAAACAAAGCCGAAGAGTGGTATATTATTTCATGTATGATGGCTCCATAACTCGCTGAATTTTCCTTGTTCAAGTCCTTCACCACCACTTTGCAATCCGATGCCATATGGATTCGCCACTGGTAGAGATCATGTGAGAGTGCCAGTGCCTCTCTGATTGTCAATGCTTCGAGAGTTTGTGGTTCAACAATGTACCTGAGAACATGCACCGATGCTCCCAAGAAGGCCCCTCCAGAGTCTCTACAGATCGCCCCAACTGCACCAAACCTGCCATGGCTCGAAACTGCTACATACGTACTACATTTTTTCTAGACAGCCTCACGAAGCTTTTATTTAACTCGTCACAATGTTTACAAGGACTGAGGGAAGGTCTCCTGGGTATCCTAACCAAACATGGCGGCCACCCCGGAGAGATAATGCATGCTTCGCTAAGTTGTGAACTTGAAAATACGAACTTCTAGACTCATGACTAAATTTGCGAAAAACAAAGCCCAAGAGTGGTATATTATTTCATGTATGATGGCTCCATAACTCGCTGAATTTTCCTTGTTCAAGTCCTTCACCACCACTTTGCAATCCGATGCCATATGGATTCGCCACTGGTAGAGATCATGTGAGTGCCAGTGCCTCTCTGATTGTCAATGCTTCGAGAGTTTGTGGTTCAACAATGTACCTGAGAACATGCACCGATGCTCCCAAGAAGGCCCCTCCAGAGTCTCTACAGATCGCCCCAACTGCACCAAACCTGCCATGGCTCGAAACTGCAACAACGTACATACTATCTGATTCAGGGGAGTTCCTATTTGACGCATTTTGCGTCAAATTGCCACGCTTTCGCACAGGCACATCGCTCGTGGTGCATCGATTGGGCCGGCCCATTGCAGTGCGCTGCAGAAACCAAGTGGAAAAAAGATGCTAAAATGGTAGGTCGCGAACTCGCAATAGCTGGGAATCGAACTACGGACTGCCTACTTGTGCTCGCTGGGTACTAGCCACTCCGACGGAAGAGCTTAGTGGACCAATGTACAGCGAAAAACAAGAAGAACTAACAAAAATATAAGAGTTAACACTGTTTGAAAAAAAAACTTTACCATTTTTCGAATTTTAGTTAAATTTTTTAATGTACGATTTTGTTTTGACAAAAGGGAACAATTTATGATATCGCGAACAAATTTTGAATTTCCCAAAACATTTTTTGAAAATGTGAACCTTTTCAGAATTTGTGAACAATTTTCTAACGCACGAACATTTATTGAATTTGAGAACAAATTTTAAAACGGAGAACAATTTTGAAAATCCCGAACAAATTTTAAAGAACAAATTTTTTTGAGTACGTGAACAAAAATTTGAAATCCAGAACATTTTTTAAAAATTTTGAACAAATTTTTTGAAACACGAACATTTTTTTATAAAATATGCAATCTTTTATTTGAAAAATCCTGGCACTTCTTCGAAAGGCAAACAAATTTCAAATATTTTGCACATTTTTTACTTTTCATTTTCTAAACATTTTTTGCAAAAACACAAACATTTTTTCAATTTTGAGAACTAATATTTGAAACTTCTGAACAATTTTTAGAAACACGAACAAATTTTAAACATTTTAATGAAAAAAGCAGAACAAAAGAAAAAACAAACAGAGAAACAAAAAAAGAAAAAAAAGATAACAGGAAAAAACAAAGAAAAGGAAACTACATTATTTGAATTGGTTAACAATTTTCCAAAAATGCGAGTTTTTTGAAAACTAGAACAATCTTTGAAAAATTGGAACACATTTTGAAATTCCTGAACATTTTTGTATTTTGTGAACAAATTTTTCGAAATGGGAACATTTTTTGAAATTCAGGAATAATTTTTGGATATGTGAACAAATTCTAGAAACGGGAACATTTTTTGAAATTTGGTCACATGTTTCGGAATATATTGACAAATTGTTTTGAAATGCAAACATTTTCTTAATGTCCAAAACTTGTTATGGGTGTGTGAACAATTTATTAAAATGGCAGGATTTTTTGTAAAAGAAAAGAACAAAAACAAAGAATAAAGAAAAATATAAATAGAAACAGAAAAAATGAAAAAGAAAAAGAAACAGAAAAGGAGCAAAAAAGAAAAAAGAACAAACCGTAAAAGGAACCTTCTAGAAGTTCCCAAACCAGAAAAACCGGTTGGGAATCTTCTAGGAGTTTCACAAAATCGGAACTGGCAAGCGATGCGAACGTGGTTTATGGGCCGGCCCAACTTGTCGCGCCCCTGTGCGATCGCCCGACACTTTGACGCAGAGAGCGTCAAGTAGGGTTTTCCCTGATTCAGTGCAACTTCTCTCATCGCATGATTATGGCAGCAGGCCTCCACACCCATGGTTGTGTCATCACTTGGCCTGCGTGCGTTGGCAGGGCTGTTGCAGCCCAGATTTTCTTCGCCGCCCAGGGGCAGCTTCGAGGCTAGCCCTCCACATCGAGAATGGCCCAGCAAACGTCAACCAAAGTGAAGGCCCGAAACTGTAGTGAACCGCTAGCTGTGACCAGAAGAGGCACGACAGCTATATCTCGCATTAAGCGAGTCTGTAGAAAGTCTCGCGTTGAGATTTTCGTGGTCGTGGTCGTTACTGGACCGGCCTATTTTCGCGTAGAAATAGGAAAAAGAGAAGGATAAGGGGAGCTCGAGGGATCGAACCCTGGTCCCCGCCGACATAGCCAGCACGACTAGCCACAGTTCTCTTGATATGTAAAAGGGCCCAACCTACTTGAAGTGAGTGGAGCTAGTTCTCTCAGGGTTTTTTTCCTTTTTTTTCGTTTTCTGTTATTTCTTTCCTTTTTTGTTCTCCGTATTTTCATTCTTTTTTGCATTTGTTTCTTTTCCTATTTTCTTTTTCTTGGGTTTATTTTGTTTCTTTTTCATTTTAATTTGTTTGGTTTCCTTTTTTATTTAGGTGTTCATTTTCTAATACGAATTTAACATTTTTCAATATATGGTCAACAATTTTTATACATATTTTTTTAAAAAAAACCAAATGCTTGATTAGCATTTTTTAATACATGATCAGCATTTTTTTCTAAACACACTTTTAAATTTTTCTGAATGCTTGATTACCATTTGTTAAATACTTAGTAAATATTTTTTAAACATTTTTTAAATGCTTGATTAACATTTTCCAAATACAAGTTTAACATTATTTGAATGCATAGTCAATATTTTTCCTATACACACGTTAAAATAATTCAAATACTTTATTACATGGTCAACATTTTTTTCTATGCACATTTAACATTATTGCAAATGCTTTAACAACACTTCTTCAAATGCAAGATTAACATTTTTTAATGGATGGTCAACATTTTTTCTATACACATTTAACATTTTCCAAATGGTTGATTAACACTTTTGAAATCTTGTTCAACATTTTTCAAATGCTTGATTAACATTTTTATATACAATGATTAAAACATTTTATTATTTTTTAATGCATGGTCAACATTTTTTCTACATATTTTACATTTTCCCAATGCTTGTCTTCATTTTTGGAATACTTGTTCAACATTTATTTCAAATGCTTGATTAATATTTTTATATACATGATCAAAAGGTTTCGTCATTTTTTAATAATTGGTCAACCTTTTTTGTATACACATCCAACATTTTTCAAAAGCATGATTAATATTTTTAAAACATTATGTAGAGTATATTTTTGTAATATATATGTTTAAATATTTGAAAGTGTAAATAAATGTAAAAATGGAATAAAAAACAAAATAAATACATGAACAAAAATAGAAAAGAAAGGAGGCAGTGTACTACCGTGAACTGGGCCGGCCCATATGCTCGCGCGGCGCACCCTGAGGGGCCGGGGCCTTTGTATTGTGAGGAGAGATGGGCGTGGACGCAATCAGAGATGAACCCAGTGCCTTGTTCCTCTTTCCTGTCTATCCTCTTTCTCTCTAAACTGATACTCCAATTCGTCTTGAATCTGATAGTAATCGTTCCCCAATCTTATTCGATGAGTTGCTATTAGGTTGGGTTCCTTACAATTAGTATCTAATTGTAATTCGCCTCTCGATCACCATGCCTTCTCCTTTTCTCGTTTGGTTTGTAATGACATCTCATTGTATGCACATTTAACCAGAGCATTTCGAAGGAACCTGCATTAGCTGCAGTTCGACACATGGAGATGTTGGGCAAGAACTAGAAATGGCAGGCGAGATTCTTCATACAAAAAGAAATGTGCATGCTTGCAAGTAACTGTTGGACTTTTTATGTGACAACCAAGTGTAGGCGGGCGACATCTGCATCTTTGTACCGCAAAGGGTGGGGAAAGGTCCACATTCATGGTCCATATAGTCCGTGCATAAGCTACTGTAAGGGTGTTAAAAGGGTTCGCACAAGCCATGATTCTCCAGTTGGTGGGGAAGGAATGGCATATCAAGATATCGTTTAGGAATGGAAAACGACGGATGCTTGTTATTGGTTGGAATCAAGCTTGTCCACGGTAATGGTCTGTGTTCTGGGGACATGTACCATGGTTGTTCATACCATTTTCAGAGATCAGCTCTTTCTATTGGTACTACCATGCATGGTTGTCTTTGGGGTGTTCTGTACTCTGAAATGAAGCAATGGCCATCTCTCGGAAGGCATATCTAGCCGATACCCTAAAATTTAGAGAAGCAAACCGCCGAGTATCCTTTAGAGGAGTACTTTGGCTCCTCTAAAGAATGGCCGTTTCTAACCAATCTCCTAAATATAGTGGAGTAAATTTTGGTTTGGCTCATACATTTCGTCGAACACTTACTATGTGGTGCTACAACAATGGTGACCATGCCGGCAACATTGGAGAGCATGTCGGATACGCCTGTCGCACTAGGTCACATTGGTCGCCGCCGCTGTCGGTGCTGCCAGTCACCGCTGGATCGAAAGCGCACACGAATGCCACATCCGTCCGGTGAGCCGGCTGCAGCACCGCCATGTAGATACCGGCGAGGTCGCCGGCGCGACGAGCCTCTGGCCGATAAGTCTGACTTGCTTATTGGACACCTTGTTGCCTGACATGAAGCTGGGCAAGTACCGCTGAACCAGAGGCGAGTGTCAGGCTGTCAGCTCACAGCTTGGCTGAAACGGAGCTCGTGATCGTGCATGCCATTGCGCCGCCAGCGGCTACTGCGAACAATGTTCTATCACTCGAGAAGCAAAAGTTTGCGTCTTGTGTTTGCCAACAAATGTCGGGGACATCAACGCTGGCCAGCAGCTCACAGCCGTTCTCGCTGGCAATCGTGATACACAGCACACGTTCCCCACAACAAGGACGCTCAACCCATCGTCGTTGCCCCCCTGCAGGCAGTGTGCGTCCGTGGCATACTGTGGCGCCCATCGGGGATGAGCATGCTCGCGTTGATTTGATTATATACAAGCTGGCCCTGGAAGAGGCAGAAACCGCAGATGCCCGGCAATAACAGCGACAAAAACGACGGGAAGAAGCAGGCGGACTGGTCGTGTCGGTGATTTCAGTTTGCATTTCAGCCAATAGACCGAAATATTCGGTTGAAATCAATTAAATATTTGAATTTTCTTAAATTATTTTCGAAAAAAATTAATTCATGTGTAGTACTGAAATTGCTGAAATATTTTGGCCCAAAGGTAAATATTTCAGCGTATGCTGAAATGAATGGAATTCAGTGAATATCATCGAGATCTCACTGAAAGTGAAAACCATGGTCTACATCAACCGTGCCGGTGACCGGAACAGGATGGCGAGGTCGCCGGCGAGGCTTGAGGCTGCCGTCGAGGGAGAACGAAGAGTGCCGTCTTCCAAGCGAAAAAGACTTTTACTCCAGCCGGCCACGGACGAGTATATTTACTCCTCTAGGCGTCCATGGAGTAAAAATAATTCTCCTCTAACACGGATAAGGGGTCGGCTAGGTGCTGTTTAGAGGAGTAAAACTGAAATTTTACTCTAAAGCATTTTAGTGGATCAGCTAAAGATGCCATGATTATGTACTCCTATATATCCATCGGGCTGCTAAGTTGAAGTTTTCTAAGTTTGGTGGAAGCTTTGTGTACATGGCGAGTAGCTAGGTTGAGACTTTGTTCGTTTCATAGGATGAATATTGCAAGATCTTTTTTTTAGTGCTTGTTGCATCAGTATCTACGCCGGCTTGTGGTACAGCTAGCTGTGCTGTGTTTTGGTACTTTATGGGGTCTTGGTTCTTTTTTCATCTGGAGGCTGTGACTGAGAGAAGAGCCTAGATGTCATTGCCACAGCATCTGTAAGATTCATAAATTCTTCCAACATCTCAATAAATAAATAAAACTCCCAACAAGAACTTTTGATATGTCTTCAGTACTAGATTGAGCAGCAGGAATCTTGCATTCAATTAACATTGCAGACCATTTTTCTCTACATGTTACAACATGCAACACTTACCCAAAGGCTCATGAAGTCATGATATAAGAAGCTAGCAAGCATTGCTTTCTTCCTCTCACTTCTCATACCCATCCATATAATACAACGGCTAGCAAGCAGATATGCAAGAGAGAGAAAGCAAGCTGAATATGATTCAAGTTTAGAGCCTTGTCCACTGGAATGGGAGGAATCAGAAATACATGCTCACTCCGTTGGATGTATAGGCTGAGATTCAGAGGTAAACATAGATTTTGGGCAATGCTACAACTGTGGACGAAGTGGTAACATATCACGGTGTTTCCCAGCTAGTCTGCAATGTCGGTCAGCATTTACAGGATCAGAATACAACTATATCCTAAAAGCTGCCTTTTAGGATAGCAAGCAAGAAATAAATAAATTACCATAGAGATTTCCCCTATCATTTCCTTATCAAAATAAAAGAAGATACATTGTGCCGGAAGTATGTGGGAGTAACCATGGAGACAAGCATGTGAAAGATAGTCCAGCAACCGCAATAACTTTGATGGAATGATTTGTTGGGTTTGTATTGGGAGGATTGGTACTGGAACGATTTGTGTTCTGCTGCTGGTGGAATTGTAATGAGATGGCCCCGGGGGCTATTCGAACTAAAATCTTTTTTGCTGGGGTCAACAAACATAAGTTGTTGCTTTGATAGTGGTACTAAGAACCTTGGCATGTTGAGACTCATTTTACAGACATATGCCTTAGTTTAGGCAGAGCAGAAATCTCACATTGAATTGAATTAATGTCGAAGGCATTTTTATTTGTGTGTTACATAGCATGCAACACCTGCTCAGAAGCTCGCAGTACAAGAGGATGTGGCTTGTTAGCTTTTCCTCTATCATTTCCATACATATCCATCCATACCAGAATACAAGACAAAGAGCAAGGTGAAGATAATTGAAGTTAGCAGTCCGATAGGAACATGAACTGACTATGTAGGATGCAAAACTCTACACTTACGGAGCACCTACGGAATACTTTTTACGGACTCTCCCCTCAACCAATCTCTCACTATTCTTCCCCTGAATTTCAGGGGTGGCCCCCCTTCCTCTCCAATCAAATGTTTCCATCTCAATCCATAACAACAATTCCGTAGAATTTTCCCGTAGATGTAGCAAAGCTGATGTAGGATGTATATACTGAGATACAGGTGATCCACCAGCACCGTGTGGTTCAGTAAATCTTGTGCCGAGTGATAATAGTGCTACCTAGATGTTAGTCAATGTTACCACGCCGGGACAAACAAGCCAAATGTCCGTGTTTTTTTGTTGAGCATTAGCAAAGAACAAGCCAGATTTTTGTTTGCACGCTTTTTCCTTCTAGGTCGAGTATGTTAAAATTCACTTAAAAGGTTGTAGATTTTTTTGTTACACCAACGAGAAACCTATGGGATTGTGTTGTGCAATAGTTTACCTCTCCACTTATATTGTCCAAAAAGGTAAGAGTGTGTCTTTGGTCGACAATGTATGATAGTACCATCGTCGGAGCTTCATTGGGGGTTCAGTCCCATTCATACCGTTTGGTACATGGCTGTAAATTCTCCAAATGAACTTATGATATGCCTTAAAACAGTAGTAGATAGAGCAGAAATCCTGCATTGAATTGCATGTTACAACATGCAACGCTTACTCAAACGCTCATGATATAAGAGGCTGCAGTATTGCTTGTTTTCCCCCATCTCTTCTCATACCCATCCATATAATACAATACCTAGCAAGCAGAAATACAAGAGAGAAAGCAAGCTGAAGATAATTCATGTTCATAGTCTTGTAAATTGGAATGAGAGGAATCGGAAACACATGCTTCTACTGTCGGATCTATAGTCTGAGAGCAAGATCCCGCCAAAGCACAACCTTCATAAGCTCGATTTGTATTAGGGCTTGACAATACAGGGCCGACTTTGGGCAATTCTACATCTATAAACAAAGTGGTAATAGACCATGATGGTTGGCGGCGAATCGCCATCCTAGGTCATAGTTTAAAGGATCGGAGAGTTAACACACGTAATTAGCTGCACACATGTCCCTCTCAAGGATCTCTCTATTAATAGGCGTATGAGTTAGATATCATGTACAAAAACTAATCAAATCCCTATAAACAAGGGCACTTGCAGATATACATGCATGCCATCCAAGAATCCTATGCCAAAGATATGATTTGCTATCACTAAGAGATTTTAGCCGATTCTAACTAACACGATCACGTATTTTCGTGTTATTTACACGGTACATGGTTCACATTATTTTTATGAGGAATAGCGTTTGTATCTCCTTCAAGGATGAATTGAGCTTTCGACCGTTGGTACCATTTGAACTCCTCTCTTCGTGTAAGAGACATGACCTATGTGCATTGGACTGGCTTAGAGGACAATCTCTTGTTAGATAACATCCGTGGCTCCCTGATTTTATCGAGGTCGTCAATAATGGTCGAGAGCCGATATTTTTCTTTTCTATACAACCCTCTTGTGTGTTTCGCTCATCCACTTAGGTATTATCGACGTCACATTGTGAGAATACTATAATTCTACCTCTAGATAGGCATTCGGCCAAACGCGGGGGAGGGGGGGGGCATCCCAAATAGTCTTAACCACATCGTCAAAGACGTCCCGTTATAACAATTCCAATTCGAACTATTTGCATACCTCGAGACAGGAATGATCAAGCATAGTCCGACAAAGACTCATAGCGCACGTACAGGGCCAGGGGGGATTTTAGTTCCTATTCGGTATCCCATACCCAGCTATACAACTAGGTAACCACCCATGCATGAACAAAGGAGGACATGCAGAAAATGACCCATCGATCGCTGGTTCTGAGATTGAACATAAGGTGCATTCGGTAAATATCTAGGCTTATTAAGATGGGTTACGTGAGGTTTTGACCATGACTGCTTTGTATTTGTATGATACTCCCTCAAAGAAATATAAGAGCGTTTAGATCGCTACTTTAGTGATCTAAATGTTCTTATATTTCTCTACAGAGGGAGTACTATGATGCGACTAGACCGGATAGGCACAGAGGACGCACGACTCATGTCGCCCCTTGCCTGCTTGTTGTGACCTACCAAAATGTTTATGTGCCGCATTAGAATGCAAATGGGTGTCCTTTAGGGTATTCTCTGACCCTCTTTAGTTCAACTAAATAAACTAAAACTTTAGAAATCACACCACTTTTGAAAATTTGGTTCATTTGGTTGAAGGAGGGCCAGAGTGTGTCCTAACTCCTAAGGGTCACCAATTTGCTTCCCTAGGCCTCATCAAGGAGTTTTGCTAGGTAGGGGTTTCTTCGGTCACATCGTCCTGGTCCAGCAATGCCAATGCAAGTCAGACAATCTTTTTTTTGGAAATGGAGACGTGCCCCCGGTCTCTACATCATGACGATGCATGCAGCCATCTTATTAACAAGTCTCGAAGTAGCACAAAGTCATAAAAGAGTTACAGCTTGCAAGTGAAGCGAAAAAAAGAAAAGAAAAGTACAGGCTCAAAATCACAATTGGTATGACAATGCAAAAGGACAGGGCTCCCTAGACTCCTATCATGTTATGCGACCACCATCTGAATCGGTTGAATATAGCCCGTGCTACGATCTCCCACTAGTTGCACCCAGTAACCAAAGGCTCCCTGAAGTCCATAGGAGTGAGTAAGGACCACGTATGGATCCAAGCGAAAGCTCTGAAGATGACCTAAAAGAAAGTTAAAGTATGTTGTATATTAAAAATCATATCATTCCTGCAATTCCATATAGCCCACATGAGCGCACATATTCCAATCCGAATACGACCCGCAGTAATCTGCTCAACCCCAGCTAACCACGTTTCAAACAATGATTCAATGCCAACTGGAGGAGTAATGTTAAAGGCTATATGAATCATTCTCCAAAGCAGTTTCGTGAGTGGGCACTCTATGAATAAGTGTTGTATTGTTTTATCATGGTCACAAAAACAACAACGTGAACTATCTACCCATCACCCCTTAATTAAGTTATCTTTGGTGAGGATCACTTGCTTGTAGATGAACCACATAAAGATTCTAATATGCAAGGGAACCTTAACCTTCCAAATATGCAAAGATCTCAAGATTGGGTCAGAATTAATTAGATCCATATAGAAAGATTTCACCGTAGACACCCCATTTGTAGCTAACTTCCAGTGTGTCGAATCAGGTTGGTCGGATAATTGAACATTTATCAATCTCCGGACTAAGTGCATCCAGGCGGTCCATCGCTCACCAACTAACGCACGTCTGAACTGAATATTCAAGGGAGTCATTTGAAATAATGTGCCTACGTAATCCTCCTTACGTTGCACGATGTTATATAGGGTGGGATATTGTATGGCTAAGAGCGTCTCTCCTAACCATGTATCCTCCCAAAATCTTGTTGACATCCCATTGCCAAACAAGAATTTGACCCTACGAAAGAACAAGTCTTTCATTCGCATGAGTACCTTCCAGAATGGTGAGTCAGTTGGTCTCACGGTGACCTGGGCGAGGGTTTTCGACTGTAAATACTTATTGTATAGAATATGTGCCCATGTACCATCCGGCTCTGTCTCTAACCTATATAGCCACTTACTCATAAGACATTTATTCTTGATTTCCAAGTTCTCAATACCGAGAACCCCTGGTCCTTGGGTCAGCAAAGGATATCCCATCTTGCGAGACGGTATTTCTTCTGGGCCTCATCTGACTGCCAGAAGAACCGAGATCTAAAGAAATCAAGTCTTTTCTGCACCCCTTTCGGTACCTCGAAGAAGGAAAGCAGGAACATCGGCATACTAGTAAGTACTGAGTTAATCAGCACTAGCCGACCTCCATATGACATTAGCTTGCTCTTCCAGCAACTAAGCTTTTTTTCAATTCGATCTTCGATGCACTTCCATTCTTTATTAGATAACTCACGGTGATGAATGGGTGTGCCCAAATAACTGAAATGCAAAGAACCTAATTCACACCCAAACAATTGTCACCACTAAAGACCAGCTAGCCCGCCATCATTCAGCCTGCACACCGTGCGAAATGACCGAGCCTTCCAGGAGAGGGAAACAACACCCCAACCCAAGTTTTCCCCTCTTCGCTTTGCCGCCAAGCGATGCGAAAGACCTACACATCCAGGGACAGTTGCATACACGGGAAGGCAAAGAGCGTTTACACCAACTGACAACCGGGGTCAAGAAGGAGAATCAGGCCGTAGCGCTCTAGGACAGGAAGCCCAGCGTGATGACCGTTCAAAAATGTGGACCAAATCCTAATTTGGAAACCTCAATTGATTGAGAGAGCTCCAAAATTAGGGAGCATAGTGATGTCGAAAATGTAAGAATGTTTTCTACACAAAAGCAGTGTATATTCAACAGCATTCTAAATGTTCTATTGTAAAGTAGGAATTGAACCTCATACTTGTTATAAAAGGAATACATAAATCTCATGAGGTACAGAGCGGCAGATGAAAACAATGTATGAAATTAATCCGATGCAAGTCAGGTAACCTAGATACATAGGAATTGAGAAGTACACTTTTTTGAAAATCATCCAAAATATGTGGTAAAACCATTGGAGAAAATTGCACTCAATGGGGTATTTGAACAAACAAGTGATTGGCAGGCTATATTACCAACAAATCTGCAAGCAGAACAGCTCAGATGGACAATACATGAGACACTTACTTCATAGAGGCAATCTGACACAAGAGCTATCTCCATGCATCGCAATGTGACAGTAATGGATTAGAGGAAGAAATAAATTACTAAAATTATGGATCTTGCAGACTGCATGGGAGGAGAGGTACTTACTTTGCAACCACGACCTAGAGATGTCAACTAGTCCCAAACCACCAAACACTGATGATGATGAACTATTTTTCAGTATGAACCCCGATGATGATGAACTAAGTATGAACTCCGGTGTTGTTTAAGTACGAACTATGTTTTAAGTATGAATTCCACTGATGTTTTAAGTATGAATTCCGGTGATGTTTAAGTGGCGCGAACCGCAAGTTCGAATTTGTAGTATATGTTTCAGTTTGTTTGCGAATCTGTTCTGTCTCGGTGTCCACCGTCCCACAAATTTCGCTTACGGGATACCGTGAACAAAATTTGCAGGACAGTGGTTTGCGGGATCTGCTAGAGATGCTCTTATAGTTCCTTGTATGGAACTATGGATCGGTATGTATGGAAGTGATAGACGAAAAGCTAAAAAGCCACCTCCTGTTGTATTGGGAGCTTCTGAGTAGGTGTTGCATGCTATATAAGTATAACACGCAAACAAAAATGTCCTCGATGTTAATTCAATGCGAGATTTCTACTCTACCTAAACAAAGATATACTCCCTCCGTCCGGAAATACTTGTCATCAAAATGGATAAAAAGAGATGTATCTACAATTAAAATATGTCTAGATACATCCTCTTTTATCCATTTTTATGACAATGGACGGAGGAAGTATGTTTGAAAATGAGTCTCACATGCCATGGTCCTTGGCATGATTGATGTGCCATGTACCAAAGCACCAACTTCGGTTGGTAGACTTCTCGCAAAACCGAAAAAGAAAAATCTTTGGTTGGTAGACCCTCGGAAAATTATATTTAGTTTCAATAGCTCCAGAGGCTATCTCGTTACTATTTAAAGAAACCACATTACAATGATTAAGCCCACATACTTTCGGGACACTTTTGCATGGTGTCTCCTTTTTTTTGTCCAGGAAACCAGAGGGAAAGCCCTACGGTATTTTATTTCCATTGAACATGGAATGTGCAAAAATAATAAAATAAATTTAAAAAATCTTTAATTTTTTACAACATACAAGTAGGAATATTCTACTCACAAGCATAATTTCATGAAGAAATAACAATTGATGTGCTCAGAATGAAGAAAAAAAACAAATCAGTGGTCTCAAAAAGGACATTTTTTAAGCATTTAGGGCTGCTTGTTTTTATTAAGCGAATGTTTATGAATGTGATCTCTTCACAAGAAATTATATGTAAGAACACACAAAAATGTTTGTATAAAAATTGGTTTTTTGATTATTTTTTTATTTTCAGTTTTTGCCATTTTTCTGAATTAGTGTTCACCCAGGTGCAGCATTTGCACCTGGGAGCAGAAGGGCACTTTCCATTTCTATCTTGCTTGCTATCCTGAAAGACTAGTTGCGCCCTGATCCTTTAAGCTCCGACCAACGTCGCAGACCAGCTGCCAAACCTCGTGATATGTTCCCAAAATCTACATGGTATTGTCGTGCCTTAAGCCCCTAATGCAGGTCTAGATCATTGAAGCGGAGCGGAGTTCTGTAACTCAGGCTACACATCCAACAGAGGCAGCATGTGTTTCTGATTCCTCTCATTACCATGGACAAGACTCAATACTTAAATAATCTTCAGCTTGCTTTCTCTCTAATATTTCTTCTTCCTAGCTTTTGTATTATATGGATGGGCATGAGAAGTGACAGGAAGAGAGCAGTGCTACTGCCTCTTATATCATGACTTCATGAGCTTTTGAGTAAATGTTCTTCAAAGCAAGATTCCTGCTCTATCTACTACTGCATATATGTCATAAGTTCTTGTTGGGAGTTTTATTTGTTTTTGAGATGTTGTTGGGAAATTTACTAGCCATGCAGACGCTGCGGCAATGACATCTAGTTCCACAAAATCTGATTTTAGGCTTTTCTGTCAGGCAACAGCCTGCAGCACAGCACAGCTAGCTGTAGCACAAGCCTCAGCTGCAGCAAATACTAGAAAGAATGTTTTTGCAATATTCATCCGGCAAAATGAATAAACCTAGCGATTCGCCATGTACACAAAGCTGCCACCAAACTTCGAAAACTTCAACTTACCAGCACCTTTCAGGATGAATACAAAGGAGTACATGACCCAGAGAGACACCAAGTAGAAACCAGAACTGATCTATGGAAATGATATGGAACAACCATGGTACATGTCCCCAGAACAAAGACCATTGGCAGCTCCCGACCCCAGCTCCTGGATTTCGTTCGCAAAAACGAAATTCCGGCGACATTCGTCCGTTTCGTTCAGGCCCGGTAGATATGCATGTTAGCCGGCCAAATTTTTCAGCCCTATTTGATTTTTTTTGGCCCATTCCAGTGTCCGGCCCAGCCTGGATAGCCCTTCCCGCAAAGTAAACGGCCTGAATAAGGCTCCTACTAGTGGTATGAAGGACCTTGGCATGTTGAGAGTCATTTTTCAAACATATGCCTTAGTTTAGGCAGCGCATAAATCTCACATTGAATTGAATTAATGTCAAAGACATTTTTATTTATGTGTTCTATAGCAGGCAACACCTGCTCAGAAACTCGCAATACAAGAGGATGTGGCTTGTTAGCTTTTCCTGTATCACTTCCATACATATCCAGCCATACCAGAATACAAGACAAAGAGCAAGGTGAAGATAATTGAGGAGGACCGCCTACCTAGTTACTGAACGTGGACCCCACACGTCTCTCCCTCTCCTTTGTCCCCGCGTGAGGACGGGGAGGGAAACCATAGATCGCCGCTGCCGATTCTCTCCCCTCCTCCCTTGCCGGCGCCAGAGGGCGCGGCCTAGCGAAGCCTTGTCGATGCCGGTCGTGGTAGGGCTCTCTCGCCCTCTCGCACGGGAAGACCGGCGTAGACTGGTGTCAACGGTTAGGTCGTGGTGCTGGCTGGGCATCATGACGTGTCAGCCCTCCGGCGCACGGCACACGGCACTGTGACTAGCCACGGGCAATGGCGGCAGATCCAGGGTTGCCCCACCCGGATCCCCTACCTGCAGGCGGGCTCCTCTAGTCGGGTCAGGTTGGACGGGTTCTGGCCATGTGACCGGATTTGTTTTCGCCTGACACGTGTTGGGGAACGCAGTAATTTCAAAAAAATTCCTACGATCACGCAAGATCTATCTAGGTGATGCATAGCAACGAGGGGAGAGTGTGTCCACGTACCCTCATAGACCGAAAGCGGAAGCGTTATGTAACGCGGTTGATGTAGTTGAACATCTTCGCGATCCAACCGATCAAGTACCGAATGCACGGCACCTCCGCGATCTGCACACGTTCAGCTCGGTGACGTCCCTCGAACTCTATATCAAGCTGAGGCCGAGGGAGAGTTTCATCAGCACGACGTCTTGGTGACGGTGATGATGAAGTTACCTGCGCAAGGCTTTGCCTAAGCACTACGACGATATGACCGAGGTGTGTAACTATGGAGGGGGGCACCGCACACGGCTAAAAGATCAACTTGTCTGTCTATGGGGTGCCCCCCTCTCCCGTATATAAAGGAGGACAGGGGAGGCCGGCTGGCCCTCCTTGGCGCGCCCCCAAGAGGGGAATCCTACTAGGACTCCAAGTCCTAGTAGGTTTCCACCAAAAGGGAGAGAGGGGGGAGGAAGGAGAGGGAGAGAGAGAAGGAAAGGGGGGCGCCGCCCCACCTTCCTAGTCCAATTCGGACTCAAGGGGGAGGGGGCATGCGGCCTGCCCTGGCCGCCCCTCTCTCTCCATTAAGGCCCATCGAGGCCCATTAATTCCCCCGGGGGTTCCGACAAACCTCCGGCACTCCGGTTTTATCCGAAACTTCTCCGAAACACTTCCACTGTCCGAATATAGTCGTCCAATATATCAATCTTTATGTCTCGACCATTTCAAGACTCCTCGTCATGTCCGTGATCACATCCGGTACTCCGAACAACCTTCGGTACATCAAATCACATAAACTCATAATACCAATCGTCATCGAACGTTAAGCGTGCGGACCCTATAGGTTTGAGAACTATGTAGACCTGACCAAGACACGTCTCCGGTCAATAACCCATAGTGGAACCTTGATCCTCATATTGGTTCCTACATATTCTACAAAGATCTTTAGCGGTCAAACCGCATAACAACATACGTTGTTCCCTTTGTCATTGGTATGTTACTTGCCCGAGATTCGATCGTCGGTATCATCATACCTAGTTCAATCTCGTTACAGGCAAGTCTCTTTACTTGCAAGGCTTATAGTGATGAGTATTACCGAGAGGGCCCAGAGATACCTCTCCGAAACACGGAGTGACAAATCCTAATTTCGATCTATGCCAACCCAACAAACACCTTCGGAGACACCTGTAGAGCACCTTTATAATCACCCATTTATGTTGTGGTGTTTGGTAGCACACAAAGTGTTCCTCCGGTATTTGAGAGTTGCATAATCTCATACTTGGAGGAACTTGTATAAGTCTTGAAGAAAGCAGTAGCAATGAAACTGTAACAATCATAATGCTAAGCTAACAGATGGGTCATGTCCATCACATCATTCTCCTAATGATGTGATCCCGTTCATCAAATGACAACACATGTCTATGGTTAGGAAACACAACCATCTTTGATTAACGAGCTAGTCAAGTAGAGGCATACTAGGCACTATATGTTTTGTCTATGTATTCACACATGTACTAAGTTTCCGGTTAATACAATTCTAGCATGAATAATAAACATTTATCATGAATTAAGGAAATAAATAATAACTTTATTTTTGCCTCTAGGGCATATTTCCTTCAACACGGTCGTTCCTTCTACATTGGTGGGCATCTCTGATGAGCGCTTCTACCTCCTACTCTCCTGGTTCGAGGGACTACCGCCCAGGAGAAATCTTTTACCCGGATTTGCCGGTGCAGATGGTGTGTCAACGTCCATGAATGTTGCTACCCTCCTTGGTGGGTATTGTCATGGTGGTTGTCCCGTCATGGTCCAAGGAAAACCTTTGGTTTGGCTTGCCGGACCTGACAGTGGCGGCATGTGGCGTCGTCCACCTTCTTGGGGGCACTATTTTGAAGCTCATATCTGCCAGAGAGATCTTGGAGGCGTAGCAGCATTGGATCACCGCGTAGACTCACCAAGAAAGGTTGTTTGCTAAGGGGAAAACCTTGGATCTGGGTCTTGCATATCGGATGATGCCGGCGTCTGGCGTCACACCCACTCTTGGGGCATCGTTGTTGGAGCCGTGGTGCTGTTGATGGCTGACCGGCCTGGCAAGGATGATGCAGATCTCTTTCCTAGAGATGGGTCAGCAGTTCGATGGTGGTGATGGCTTTTGAAGCTTGTGCAGGTGGTGTATGGTTCTGCTGCACCGGGTGTTTATTTCTGGTACGTCATGCGGGCGGATCGGGGGGTGCCCCAGCTCTAGATGGTGGGATGTGAGGGAATTCCCCATTGGCGAGTTTGTAGGTGTGGGTGGTGGCTTCGTGTTGTTTGATATAGTATGTCTTTTGAGACCTTTGTTGAATAATTAATAATATGGCTGAACAGAAACTCACTACGTAGGATGCATATACTGAGATACAGGTGATCTACCAGCACCGTGTAGTTCAGTTAATCTTGTGCTGAGTCATAATAGTGCTATCTAGATTTTTGGTAATGCTACCACGCCGGGACAAAGAAGCCAAATGTCCGTGTGTGTTTTTGTTGCGAACATTAGCAAAGAACAAGCTAGATTCTCGTTGTGATCCGCAATATTTCACTTCTCTACTTATACTGTCCAAAAAGGTGAGGAGTGTCTTTGGTCGACACTGTATGATAGTACCATCGGAGCTTCATTGGGTTTCAGTTCCATTCATACCGTTTGGTACATGACTCGTAAATTCTCCCACCAAATGAACTTATGATATGCCTTCAGTGCATTGAATTAATGCCATAGAACATTTTCCTTTGCATGTTACGGCATGCAACGCTTACTCAAATGCTCATGATATAAAAGGCTGTAGCTAGCTAGCAGAAATACAAGAGAAAAAAAGCAAAGCTAGGAGAAGATAATTCATGTCTAGAGTCCTGTTCTTTGGAATGAGAGGAACTGGAAATACACGCTGACTCTGTTGGTTGTATAGGCTGAGACAGAGAATTCTATGCAGCACAGCTTTCATAAGCTGTACTTGTACTATGGCACCACAGTACCACATAAACAAGGTGGTACTGGCTCAAGATGTTTGCCGGAATCCTTGCCGTTTCCTAGTGGGATTACAGGCCGAAACTGACGCCGGTTGACCGGCGCCTAGCAGTGCCCTAACAACATTCACTTCAGGGTGCAGTTTGTCACAACCTTTTTTGGGGATGCAGTTTGTGAACATGTTAGAGCATCTTCAGCCGTTCCGCCCCCCAAGGTGCCGAAAAAGAGCGGCCTGGGGGCGAGCCGGCGCTAGATCGCTCCCTGGGGTTCGGTTCGCTCCCAGTCACAGGCCCACGGTCACCGCGGGTTCGGCGAAGTTCGTTTTAATTTTTTTGCAAACTCGGCGACTTTTGCATGAACTCGGCCATTTTTCATCGAAATTTGTACAAAAACTTAAAAACATGCATGAACTAACTTAAAAACAAACTAAAAAGCCTAGCCGCTGCCGCCACCGTCCCCGCTGGCGCCGTCTACATGCCGAGAAGCCTGTAGAAGCGGGTGTAGTCGTTGTCGTCGTCGTCGTCACACGCCTCACCTGCAGCGCCCCTGCTGCATCCCTCGTCGGGGTCGCCGACAGCGCTTGACGGCCCGGCCTCGCCCTCGTCGTCGCTGTCGATGACGATAACGCCGCCCTCCTCGGCGCGGCAGCGCTCCTTGGCGCGGCGACGGGCCTCAGCGCGGCTACGGGCCTGGGTCTCCAGGTACGCCCGACGCTGGAGGCGCACCTGCTCGCGGACGTAGTCCTCCCTCTCCCATTTGAGGGCGGACTCGTCGTCGGGGGCCACCATACCGGCGTGCTCCGGCTTCACGGGGGGCATGTCCGGCTCGGGCTTCGGCCGGACCAGGCGGAGGGAGCGCCTCGTCGGTGCCGTCGCAGGCGAGGGCTCGTTGATGACGAGGGCGCCGCTGCGAGCGCGACGCCCGAGCGGTGTCCCCTCCGGCTCGGGCTTGACGGGGCGGAGGGCCGGCGAGCCGGAGCCCGACAACGAGGACGACCCCGGCTCCATTCGCCGCGGCATCCAGGAACTGTCGCGGCGGTGAGAGAAGGAGGGCCGCGTCGGGTACTCCAGCCGTAGCACATTGTCGGTCTTGATGTGGTCGAGGACGGCGTCGAGTGTGCGGCCGGGGACGCCCCACCACTCGCGTCGTCCTTCGGATTTGAGGCGGCCAGGGGGGATGATACCGTTGACGGAGGCGATCTCCTCCTCGCGGTGGCGCTCGAAGTACAGCATCCACATCGTTTCGCTGTCGGGCGCGTACCTCGACCCGTTCCACTGCTCCTCCGTCAGCAAGGAGCGGATGCGAGCGATCTCCGCCGGTCGTGCCGCCCCTTCGGGCACCGGCGGCACCGGGACGCCGCCGGCGCTCAGTCTCCACGAACCCGGCACGCGCATGTCGGGGGGCGCCGGGTACTCGGCCTCGTACAGAAGGCGCGCCTCCGGCTCCTGGAGGTGTCGGCGACCGAAGCCGTTCGCTGCTACTGTTAGGGAACGTTGCAGAAAATAAATTTTTTCTATGCTTTCACCAAGATCAATCTATGAGTTCATCTAGCAATGAGAGAAAGGAGTGCATCTACATACCCTTGTAGATCGCGAGCGAAAGCGTTCAAGAGAACGGGGTTGAGGGAGTCGTACTCGTCGTGATCCAAATCACCGATGATCCTAGTGCTGAACGGACAGCACCTCCGCGTTCAACACACGTACGGTTGAGGAATACGTCTCCTCCTTCTTGATCCAGCAAGGGAAAGGAGAGGTTGATGGAGATCCAGCAGCATGACGGTGTGGTGGTGGATGCAGCAGCGATCTCGGCAGGGCTTCGCCAAGCTTCTACGAGAGGGAGAGGTGTAGCAAGGGGAGAGGGAGGCGCCAAGAGCATGGGTGCGGCTGCCCTCCCTCCCCTCTCTTTATATAGGCCCCTAGGAGGGGCGCCGGCCCTAGGAGATGGGATCTCCAAGGGGGGCGGCGGCCAAGGGGGTGGCTTGCCCCCCAAGGCAAGTGGAGGCGCCCCCCACCCCTAGGGTTTCCAACCCTAGGCGCAGGGGGGCCCAAGGGGGGCGCACCAGCCCACCAGGGGCTAGTTTCCCTCCCACTTCAGCCCATGGGGCCCTCCGGGATAGGTGGCCCCACCCGGTGGACCCCCGGGACCCTTCCGGTGGTCCCGGTACAATATCGGTGACCCCGAAACTTTTCCGATGGCCGAAACTGCACTTCCTATATATAATTCTTCACCTCCGGACCATTCCGGAACTTCTCGTGACGTCCGGGGTCTCATCCGGGACTCCGAACAACTTTCGGGTTACTGCATACTCATATCTCTACAACCCTAGCGTCACCGAACCTTAAGTGTGTAGACCCTACGGGTTCGGGAGACATGTAGACATGACAGAGACGCCTCTCCGGTCAATAACCAACAGCGGGATCGGGATACCCATGTTGGCTCCCACATGCTCCTCGATGATCTCATCGGATGAACCACGATGTCGAGGATTCAATCAATCCCGTATACAATTCCCTTTATCAATCGGTACGTTACTTGCCCGAGATTCGATCATCGGTATCCCAATACCTCGTTTAATCTCGTTACCGGCAAGTCACTTTACTCGTACCGTAATGCATGATCTCGTGACCAGACACTTGGTCACATTGAGCTCATTATGATGATGCATTACCGAGTGGGCCAGAGATACCTCTCTGTCATACGGAGTGACAAATCCCAGTCTCGATTCGTGCCAACCCAACAGACACTTTCGGAGATACCCGTAGTGCACCTTTATAGTCACCTAGTTATGTTGTGACGTTTGGCACACCCAAAGCACTCCTACGGTATCCGGGAGTTGCACAATCTCATGGTCTAAGGAAATGATACTTGACATTTGGTAAAGCTCTAGCTAAACGAACTACACGATCTTTGAGCTATGCTTAGGATTGGGTCTTGTCCATCACATCATTCTCCTAATGATGTGATCCCGTTATCAATGACATCCAATGCCCATAGTCAGGAAACCATGACTATCTGTTAATCAACGAGCTAGTCAACTAGAGGCTTACTAGGGACATGTTTTGGTCGATGTATTCACACGTGTATTATGATTTCCGGATAACACAATTATAGCATGAATAACAGACAATTATCATGAACAAAGAAATATAATAACCATTTTATTATTGCCTCTAGGGCATATTTCCAATAGTCTCCCACTTGCACTAGAGTCAATATTCTAGTTACATTGTGATGAATCGAACACCCATAGCGTTCTGGTGTTGATTATGTTTTGCCCTAGGGAGAGGTTTAGTCAACGGATCTGCTACATTCAGGTATGTATGTACTTTACAAATATCTATGTCTCCATCTTGAACATTTTCACGAATGGAGTTGAAGCGACGCTTGATGTGCCTGGTCTTCTTGTGAAACCTGGGCTCCTTGGCAAGTGCAATAGCTCCAGTGTTGTCACAGAAGAGTGTGATCGGCCCCGACGCATTGGGTATGACTCCTAGGTCGGTGATGAACTCCTTCACCCAGATTGCTTCATGCGCTGCCTCCGAGGCTGCCATGTACTCTGCTTCACATGTAGATCCCGCCACGACGCTTTGCTTGCAACTGCACCAGCTTACTGCCCCACCATTCAAAATATACACGTATCCGGTTTGTGACTTCGAGTCATCCAGATCTGTGTCGAAGCTAGCGTCGACGTAACCCTTTACGACGAGCTCTTCGTCACTTCCATAAACGAGGTACATGTCCTTAGTCCTTTTCAGGTACTTTAGGATGTTCTTGACCGCTGTCCAGTGTTCCATGCCGGGATTACTTTGGTACCTTCCTACCAAACTTACAGCAAGGTTTACATCAGGTCTGGTACACAGCATGGCATACATGATAGACCCTATAGCTGAGGCATAGGGGATGACACTCATCTTTTCTCTATCTTCTGCCGTGGTCGGGCATTGAGCTGAGCTCAATTTCACACCTTGCAACACAGGCAAGAACCCCTTCTTAGACTGATCCATATTGAACTTCTTCAATATCTTATCAAGGTATGTGCTTTGTGAAAGACCTATGAGGCGTCTCGATCTATCCCTATAGATCTTGATGCCTAGTATGTAAGCAGCTTCTCCAAGGTCCTTCATTGAAAAACACTTATTCAAGTAGGCCTTAATGCTGTCCAAAAGTTCTACATTTCCCATCAAAAGTATGTCATCTACATATAATATGAGAAATGCTACAGAGCTCCCACTCACTTTCTTGTAAACGCAGGCTTCTCCATAAGTCTGCATAAGCCCAAACGCTTCGATCATCTCATCAAAGCGAATGTTCCAACTCCGAGATGCTTGCACCAGCCCATAAATGGATCGCTGGAGCTTGCATACCTTGTTAGCATTCTCAGGGTCGACAAAACCTTCTGGCTGCATCATATACAGTTCTTCCTTAAGATGGCCGTTAAGGAATGCCGTTTTGACGTCCATTTTCCATATCTCATAATCATAGTATGCGGCAATTGCTAACATGATTCGGACGGACTTTAGCTTTGCTGCGGGAGAGAATGTCTCATCGTAGTCAAACCCTTGAACTTGTCGATAACCCTTAGCGACAAGTCGAGCTTTATAGATGGTAACATTACCATCTGCGTCCGTCTTTTTCTTAAAGATCCATTTGTTTTCTATCGCTCGCCGATCATCGGGCAAGTCTGTCAAAGTCCATACTTCGTTTTCATAAATGGATCCTATCTCGGATTGCATGGCTTCAAGCCATTTGTTAGAATCTGGGCCCGCCATTGCTTCTTCATAGTTCGAAGGTTCACCGTTGTCTAACAACATGATTTCCAGGACAGGGTTGCCATACCACTCTGGTGTGGAACGTGTCCTCGTGGACCTACAAAGTTCAGTAGTAACTTGATCCAAAGTACCTCGTTCATCATCATTAACTTCCTCTTCAGTTGGTGTTGGCACCACAGGAACATCTTCCTGAGCTGCGCTTCTCACCGGTTCAATAGGTAGTACTTCATCAAGTTCCACCTTCCTCCCACTTACTTCTCTCGAGAGAAACTCTTTCTCCAGAAAGGACCCGTTCTTGGCAATAAAGATCTTGCCTTCGGATCTGAGGTAGAAGGTATACCCAATGGTTTCCTTAGGGTATCCTATGAAGACGCATTTTTCCGACTTGGATTCGAGCTTTTCAGGTTGAAGTTTCTTGACATAAGCATCGCATCCCCAAACTTTTAGAAACAATAGCTTAGGTTTCTTCCCAAACCATAATACTTACGGTGTCGTCTCAACGGATTTAGACGGTGCCCTATTTAAAGTGAATGTAGCTGTCTCTAGAGCGTATCCCCAAAATGATAGTGGTAAATCGGTAAGAGACATCATAGATCACACCATATCCAATAAAGTGCGATTACGACGTTCGGACACACCGTTACGCTAAGGTGTTCCAGGCGGCGTGAGTTGTGAAACGATTCCACATTTCTTTAAATGCGTACCAAATTTGTGACTTAAATATTCTCCTCCACGATCTGATCGTAAGAACTTTATCTTTCGGTCACGTTGATTCTCTACCTCATTCTAAAATTCCTTGAATTTTTCAAAGGTCTCAGACTTGTGTTTCATCAAGTAGACATACCCATATCTACTCAAGTCATTAGTGAGAGTGAGAACATAATGATATCCTCCGCGAGCCTCAGCGCTCATTGGACCGCACACATCAGTATGTATGATTTCCAATAAGTTGGTTGCTCCCTCCATTGTTCCGAAGAACGGAGTCTTGGTCATTTTGCCCATGAGGCATGGTTCGCATGTGTCAAATGATTCATAATCGAGAGACTCTAAAAGTCCATCAGCATGGAGCTTCTTCATGCGCTTGACACCAATGTGACCAAGGCGGCAGTGCCACAAGTATGTGGGACTATCGTTATCAACTTTACATCTTCTGGTATTCACACTATGAATATGTGTAACATCACGTTCGAGATTCATTAAGAATAAACCATTGACCATCGGGGCATGACCATAAAACATATCTCTCATATAAATAGAACAACTATTATTCTCGGATTTAAATGAGTAGCCATCTCGTATTAAACGAGATCCAGATACAATGTTCATGCTCAAAGCTGGCACTAAATAACAATTATTGAGGTTTAAAACTAATCCCGTAGGTAAATGTAGAGGTAGCGTGCCGACGGCGATCACATCGACCTTGGAACCATTCCCGACGCGCATCGTCACCTCGTCCTTCGCCAGTCTCCGCTTATTCCGCAGCTCCTGCTTTAAATTACAAATATGAGCAACCGCACCGGTATCAAATACCCAGGAGCTACTATGAGTGCTGGTAAGGTACACATCAATTACATGTATATCACATGTACCTTTGGTGTTGCCGGCCTTCTTGTCCGCTAAGTACTTGGGGAAGTTCCGCTTCCAGTGACCACTTCTCTTGCAATAAAAGCACTTAGTCTCAGGCTTGGGTCCATTCCTTGGCTTCTTTCCGGTAACTGGCTTACCGGGCGCGGCAACTCCCTTGCCGTCCTTCTTGAAGTTCTTCTTACCCTTGCCTTTCTTGAACTTAGTAGTTTTATTCACCATCAACACTTGATGTTCCTTTTTGATCTCTACCTCCGCTGATTTCAGCATTGAATATACCTCAGGAATGGTCTTTTCCATCCCCTGCATATTGAAGTTCATCACAAAGCTCTTGTAGCTCGATGGAAGCGACTGAAGGATTCTGTCAATAACCGCGTCATCCGGGAGATTAACTCCCAGCTAAGTCAAGCGGTTGTGCAACCCAGACATTTTGAGTATGTGCTCACTGACAGAACTATTTTCCTCCATCTTACAACTGAAGAACTTGTCGGAGACTTCATATCTCTCGACCCGGGCATGAGCTTGGAAAACCATTTTCAGCTCTTCAAACATCTCATATGCTCCGTGTTGCTCAAAATGCTTTTGGAGCCCCGGTTCTAAGCTGTAAAGCATGTCGCACTGAACGAGGGAGTAATCATCAGCACGAGACTGCCAAGCGTTCATAAGGTCTTGGTTCTCCGGGATGGGTGCTTCACCTAGCGGTGCTTCTAGGACATAATCTTTCTTGGCAGCTATGAGGATGATCCTCAGGTTCCAGACTCAGTCTGTATAGTTGCTGCCATCATCTTTCAGCTTGGTTTTCTCTAGGAACGGGCTGAAGTTGAGGGTAACATGGGTCATTTGATCTACAAGACATATTGTAAAGATTTTAGACTAAATTCATGATAATTAAGTTCATCTAATCAAATTATTTAATGAACTCCCACTCAGACAGACATCCCTTTAGTCATCTAAGTGAAACATGATCCGAGTCAACTAGGCCGTGTCCGATCATCACGTGAGACGGACTAGTCGACATCGGTGAACATCTCCATGTTGATCATATCTTCTATACGACTCATGCTCGACCTTTCGGTCCTCCGTGTTCTGAGGCCATGTCTGTACATGCTAGGCTCGTAAAGTCAACCTAAGTGTATTGCGTGTGTAAATCTGGCTTACACCCGTTGTATTCGAACGTTAGGATATCACACCCGATCATCACGTGGTGCTTCGAAACAACGAACCTTCGCAACGGTGCACAGATAGGGGGAACACTTTCTTGAAATTACTGGAGGGATCATCTTATTTAAGCTACCGTCGTTCTAAACAAATAAGATGAAAAACATGATAAACATCACATGCTATCAAATAGTGACATGCTATGGCCATTATCATATTGCTCCTTCGATCTCCATCTTCGGGGCGCCATGATCATCTTCGTCACCGGCATGACGCCATGATCTCCATCATCATGATCTCCATCATCGTGTCTTCATGAAGTTGTCACGCCAACGATTACTTCTACTTCTATGGCTATCATGTTTAGCAATAAAGTAAAGTAATTTACATGGCGTTATTCAATGACACGCAGGTCATACAAAAAATAAAGACAATTCCTATGGCTCCTGCCGGTTGTCATACTCATCGACATGCAAGTCGTGATTCCTATTACAAGAGCATGATCTCATATATCACATATATATCATTCATCACAACTTTTGGCCATATCACATCACAAAACACATGCTGCAAAAACAAGTTAGACGTCCTCTAATTGTTGTTGCATGTTTTTACGTGGCTGCAATAGGATTCTAGCAAGAACGTTTTCTTACCTACGTGAAAGCCACAACGTGATATGCCAACTTCTATTTACCCTTCATAAGGACCCTTTTCATCGAATCCGCTCCAACTAAAGTGGGAGAGACAGACACCCGCTAGCCACCTTATGCAACTAGTGCATGTCAGTCGGTGGAACCTATCTCACGTAAGCGTACGTGTAAGGTCGGTCCGGGCCGCTTCATCCCACGATGCCGCCGGAGCAAAATAAGACTAGTAGTGGCAAGAAAGTTGACAACATCTATGCCCACAACAAATTGTGTTCTACTCGTGCAAAGAGAACTACGCATAGACCTAGCTCATGATGCCACTTTTGGGGAACGTTGCAGAAAATAAAAAAAATCTATGCTTTCACCAAGATCAATCTATGAGTTCATCTAGCAACGAGAGAAAGGAGTGCATCTACATACCCTTGTAGATCGTGAGCGGAAGCGTTCAAGAGAGCGGGGTTGAGGGAGTCGTACTTGTTGTGATCCAAATCACCGATGATCCTAGTGCTAAACGGACAGCACCTCCGCGTTCAACACACGTACGGTTGAGGAAGACGTCTTCTCTTTCTTGATCCAGCAAGGGGAAGGAGAGGTTGATGGAGATCCAGCAGCACGAGGCGTGGTGGTGGATGCAGCAGCGATCTCGGCAGGGCTTCGCCAAGCTTCTATGAGAGGGAGAGGTGTAGCAAGGGGAGAGGGAGGCGCCAAGAGCATGGGTGCGGATGCCCTCCCTCCCCCTCTTTATATAGGCCCCTAGGGCGGCACCGGCCCTAGGAGATGGGATCTCCAAGGGGGGGGGCGGCCAAGGGGGTGGCTTGCCCCCCAAGGCAAGTGGAGGCGCCCCCACCCCTAGGGTTTCCAACCCTAGGCGCAGGGGGCCCAAGGGGCGGCGCACCAGCCCACCAGGGGCTGGTTCCCCTCCCACTTCATCCCATGGGGCCCTCTGGGATAGGTGGCCCCACCCGGTGGACCCTCGGGACCCTTCCGGTGGTCCCGGTATAATACCGATGACCCCCGAAACTTTCCCGATGACCGAAACTGCACTTCCTATATATAATTCTTCACCTCCGGACCATTCCGGAACTCCTCGTGATGTCCGGGATCTCATCCGAGACTCCGAACAACTTTCGAGTTACTGCATACTCATATCTCTACAACCCTAGCGTCACCGAACCTTAAGTGTGTAGACCCTACGGGTTCGGGAGACATGCAGACATGACCGAGACGCCTCTCCGGTCGATAACCAACAGCGGGATCTGGATACCCATGTTGGCTCCCACATGCTCCTTGATGATCTCATCGGATGAACCACGATGTCGAGGATTCAATCGATCCCGTATACAATTCCCTTTGTCAATCGGTATGTTACTTGCCCGAGATTCGATCGTCGGTATCCCAATACCTCATTTAATCTCGTTACCGGCAAGTCACTTTACTCGTACCGTAATGCATGATCTCGTGACCAAACACTTGGTCACATTGAGCTCATTATGATGATGCATTACCGAGTGGGCCCAGAGATACCTCTCCGTCATACGGAGTGACAAATCCCAGTCTCGATTCGTGCCAACCCAACAGACACTTTCGGAGATACCCGTAGTGCACCTTTATAGTCACCCAGTTACGTTGTGACGTTTGGCACACCTAAAGCACTCCTACGGTATCCGGGAGTTGCACAATCTCATGGTCTAAGGAAATGATACTTGACATTTGGAAAAGCTCTAGCTAAACGAACTACACGATCTTTGAGCTATGCTTAGGATTGGGTCTTGTCCATCACATCATTCTCCTAATGATGTGATCCCGTTATCAATGACATCCAATGCCCATAGTCAGGAAACCATGACTATCTGTTGATCAACGAGCTAGTCAACTAGAGGCTTACTAGGGACATGTTGTGGTCTATGTATTCACACGTGTATTACGATTTCCGGATAACACAATTATAGCATGAATAACAGACAATTATCATGAACAAAGAAATATAATAATAACCATTTTATTATTGCCTCTAGATCATATTTCCAACAGCTGCGCCATCGCCTGGGTATCTCTCCGCCATGGTTTTGCTCGTCGGCGGGCAGGGGCACGGTGGGAGAGCTCGCCGGCGGGGAGAAGGCTTTCGCGGGAGGGAGAGGGGGAGGCTGTGGCGCTCACCGGCGGGGAGGGGCGCCTTTTATAGCCGAAGCGGGGTGGCGGGGTGGCGGGGGGGCGGCATGCGGGCAGACGCGTGGCGCATGCGGGCGGAACGCGCGTCGGCGGCGTCTTCACTGCGCCGCCCGTGAGGCATCAGTGGAGGCTGACCCGCGCGGCAGCGCGGCAGCCTTCGCATTGATTCCCGCGGGAACCGAGGCGATGAGGTCGACGAAGCGGTCGTCTCGCTGACTCGCCGGGCCCGCGGCTATTTCGCGCCAAAACACTCGCTCCTCCGGCGCTGATTTCGGCCCAAGCCGGCGAAATCGGGCTCCTGGGGCATGACTGGGTGGCGCCGGCGCAAAAAAATCGTCTGGGAAGGCCGTTCTGGGGGCGCGGCTGGAAATGCTCTTAGGACATGTGATTACACCTTCCATACATCGGCCTGCAAGAATGGTACTGTAATTTCCATTATGTGTTCTCAGTGCAGCTACTTCTTGCTTTTACCTATAATGAAATTCACTTCGGCGTGTAGTCTGTAACTTCTTTTTCCGGGGATGCAATTTATGACCATGTTAGGACACATGGTTAAACCTTTCATACATCGTCCTGTAAGAATGGTCCTGGAATTTGCTTCTCCTGGCCTCGATGGACGTCTCAAGTATGCAGCTCATATGAACAAGTGTAAGGCCACATTTTAACTATGGTATTGTCAGTTTATGCTCATTGCAAACAGAAACTCTACAAAAAGAAATTGCACCTTAATATTTATCACAGCAAAGAGTGTGATTGCTTGAGTATAATACACCCTGGCCGCTCTTCATCAATCAAATATAAAGACATTCCCAGGAATGACAAGAACTCACGATGCAAAATATTACATAGCACAGCTGAATCAAAATGCTTGAAAAGAGGATTGCGAAATCATTATCTCTACAATGAAATAACGGTACATCACTATCTTTAAAACAAATTTCCGTGAGTATGATAAACAGCGGGTATATCTTGCTGCAATGTAAACAAGGTAAATCATATGTCTACTTGAACTGCAAAGCCGTATAAAAACCCTGTCATACAACAGGTTATGCTCTCCCTGCATACACACACCTGGTGATCCAAGAAAAGGGATTGTAATAGGGACGCGAAGTATCTACACCCGGGCTCAAATGCACCTCGGTGAACAGTAAAATCAGAAAAAAATATCAAAAAAAGAACTGAAATATTTTTGATGCAAACTTTGAGAAATGTTTTATGTGCTTGCAAAAATTTATCATAAAACAACATTCCTGGAAGTCGTGGTAAAAAAACAAAATCTATGCTCGATAAATGGTATTTTTGAAAGCATTTTGGAGTGCTGATTTTGCTTTTTTGCTACCATGTCTTGCACAAATGTTGTTTCAGGCTGAAAATTTCCATGCACTGAGAACATTTGTGAAAGTTTGCACCCAGAAAAGATCAGATTTTTTTTTCATTTTTTCCAAATTTACTGTTCATCCGGAGCTCAAATGAGCACGGGAGTAGAAAGTTACTTCCGCTGTAACAGGCACATGACAGGAGACATAAATAAAAAGCAGACATGGTATCGTAACATGTTATTGTGAGCCTTTGTAAAACATGAAAAGCAGACATGGTATGGTAACATGTTATGTTCCAGCATGCTTATGCCACAGTTTTTTCACACCTGCATAATGCAATTAGGTTCTAACATCAATGGTTTTAAGCAGGAAGACCTCGAGCCACTAAGCGCTTGCATGGGATATGATGAAAGAGGCAATCGTAAATTGTCCAAATCATGGGATGGAGGGATAGTTAATCCTCCAGTTATTTCAAAGCGACACATAGACTCACCCAAAAGAAGACATCGAGGCATGATCCACACTCTTTTTTGTCACATCTGGCTCCATTGGGTGATGGGCTTGCCCACCCAAGGCTCTTCGGGCATGGGCTGGCTATGGGATGATGAGGACACGTTGGTTGGTGGCTGGAGTGAGCAGGAATGCAGAATCGAGGCGACACCATCGTCTAGCGTATTGCATGGCAGAGAGAGCCTACGATGTCAGCAAGAAGAGTCGGCCAGCGGCCAGCGCTAGCAGTTGCTAGTCGGCATCGGCATCAACGTCGGTAGCAGTGGACTTCGTCCACAAGTTGATGGATTTAGGCCTATCTGTCTAGCCCACTTATTTTAGAGTTTGAAATCATCATGGGGCGCTGATATGTCTCGCTTCATCCGAGATGAAACGAGCGCTCGCGTTAAGCAGCACCCATAATGGGCTGGCCCAGTGAGGACCATGGGCATTCAATGTTTTTTACTTCTGTTTTTTTTCTTTTTTTTGCCTTGTATTTTGCTCATATTTCGTAATATTCTAGTTATATCTATATAATAAAAAAATCACTTTACATACAGAATTGAAAAATGTTCAACACACATTTGAAAAATATTAAACCTCTATAGAGAAGATGTTTATCACGTATACGAAATATGTATACAAAACCATAAAATGTGTATGAAACAATTTGATCATGAATTGAAAGAATGTAAAATCAAGCATTTGACAAAAATGTTGAACAGGTGTTTCAAAAATGTTAATCAACCATCTAGAAAATGTTAAATATGTATAGAAAAAATGTTGACCATGTATAAAACCTTGATGAAAAATTTGATCATGTATATAAAAATGTAAATCAAGCATTTTAAAAAATGTTGACCAAGTATTTGAAAAATGTTGATCGAGCATTTTAAAAAGATTAAATTGAGCATTTTAAAAATATTAATTGTGTTTAGCTAAAACATTGACCATGTGTTCAAAAAAATACTAATATTACATTTAAAAATGTTAATCAAAGCATTTGAAAAATGTTAAATGTGCATAGAAAAAATATTAACCATGCATTTGAAAAATGTGAATCATGTATTTGAAAAAATGTTAATAAAGCATTTGAAAATGTATGGAAGAAATGTTGACAGTTTATTCCAAAATGTTAATATTGTATTTGTAAAAAGTTAATCAAGCATTTAAAAATGTTTAAATGTGTATAAAAATGTTGAAAATTTATTAAAAAATGTAAATTTTGTATTAAAAATGTTAAAGGTATCTCACCTAATAATAAAGCAAATAGTGCTTCTAGCGGTACATCATCAAACTTGCCCCTAATGTTGCAAAATATTACCCAACAATGCCAATTATCAGTGATAAAAAATAATTTGCAGGGTATCTCTCGCCTGGGCCGGCCCATGCAGTAGAGACCTCCTCTACGGCGTTCTGTATGCGGGAGAATACGTAGCATGCCTGTTTTTTCAATTTCGTTTTTCATTTTCGTTTTTCTTTTCTGTTTTAGTTTTTATTAAGCGAATGTTTATGAATCTGATCTCTTCACAAGAAATTATATGTAAGAACACACAAAAATGTTTGTATAAAAATTGGTTTTTTGATTATTTTTTTATTTTCATTTTTTGCCATTTTTCTGAATTAGTGTTCACCCAGGTGCAGCATTTGCACCTGGGAGCAGAAGGGCACTTTCCATTTCTATCTTGCTTGCTATCCTGAAAGACTAGTTGCGCCCTGATCCTTTAAGCTCCGACCAACGTCGCAGACCAGCTGCCAAACCTCGTGATATGTTCCCAAAATCTACATGGTATTGTCGTGCCTTAAGCCCCGAATGCAAGTCTAGATCATTGAAGCGGAGCGGAGTTCTGTAACTCAGGCTACACATCCAACAGAGGCAGCATGTGTTTCTGATTCCTCTCATTACCATGGACAAGACTCAAGACTTAAATAATCTTCAGCTTGCTTTCTCTCTAATATTTCTTCTTCCTAGCTTTTGTATTATATGGATGGGCATGAGAAGTGACAGGAAGAGAGCAGTGCTACTGCCTCTTATATCATGACTTCATGAGCTTTTGAGTAAATGTTCTTCAAAGCAAGATTCCTGCTCTATCTACTACTGCATATATGTCATAAGTTCTTGTTGGGAGTTTTATTTGTTTTTGAGATGTTGTTGGGAAATTTACTAGCCATGCAGACGCTGCGGCAATGACATCTAGTTCCACAAAATCTGATTTTAGGCTTTTCTGTCAGGCAACAGCCTGCAGCACAGCACAGCTAGCTGTAGCACAAGCCTCAGCTGCAGCAAATACTAGAAAGAATGTTTTTGCAATATTCATCCGGCAAAATGAATAAACCTAGCGATTCGCCATGTACACAAAGCTGCCACCAAACTTCGAAAACTTCAACTTACCAGCACCTTTCAGGATGAATACAAAGGAGTACATGACCCAGAGAGACACCAAGTAGAAACCAGAACTGATCTATGGAAATGATATGGAACAACCATGGTACATGTCCCCAGAACAAAGACCATTGGCAGCTCCCGACCCCAGCTCCTGGATTTCGTTCGCAAAAACGAAATTCCGGCGACATTCGTCCGTTTCGTTCAGGCCCGGTAGATATGCATGTTAGCCGGCCAAATTTTTCAGCCCTATTTGATTTTTTTTGGCCCATTCCAGTGTCCGGCCCAGCCTGGATAGCCCTTCCCGCAAAGTAAACGGCCTGAATAAGGCTCCTACTAGTGGTATGAAGGACCTTGGCATGTTGAGAGTCATTTTTCAAACATATGCCTTAGTTTAGGCAGCGCATAAATCTCACATTGAATTGAATTAATGTCAAAGACATTTTTATTTATGTGTTCTATAGCAGGCAACACCTGCTCAGAAACTCGCAATACAAGAGGATGTGGCTTGTTAGCTTTTCCTGTATCACTTCCATACATATCCAGCCATACCAGAATACAAGACAAAGAGCAAGGTGAAGATAATTGAGGAGGACCGCCTACCTAGTTACTGAACGTGGACCCCACACGTCTCTCCCTCTCCTTTGTCCCCGCGTGAGGACGGGGAGGGAAACCATAGATCGCCGCTGCCGATTCTCTCCCCTCCTCCCTTGCCGGCGCCAGAGGGCGCGGCCTAGCGAAGCCTTGTCGATGCCGGTCGTGGTAGGGCTCTCTCGCCCTCTCGCACGGGAAGACCGGCGTAGACTGGTGTCAACGGTTAGGGCGTGGTGCTGGCTGGGCATCATGACGTGTCAGCCCTCCGGCGCACGGCACACGGCACTGTGACTAGCCACGGGCAATGGCGGCAGATCCAGGGTTGCCCCACCCGGATCCCCTACCTGCAGGCGGGCTCCTCTAGTCGGGTCAGGTTGGACGGGTTCTGGCCATGTGACCGGATTTGTTTTCGCCTGACACGTGTTGGGGAACGCAGTAATTTCAAAAAAATCCTACGATCACGCAAGATCTATCTAGGTGATGCATAGCAACGAGGGGAGAGTGTGTCCACGTACCCTCATAGACCGAAAGCGGAAGCGTTATGTAACGCGGTTGATGTAGTTGAACATCTTCGCGATCCAACCGATCAAGTACCGAATGCACGGCACCTCCGCGATCTGCACACGTTCAGCTCGGTGACGTCCCTCGAACTCTATATCAAGCTGAGGCCGAGGGAGAGTTTCATCAGCACGACGGCTTGGTGACGGTGATGATGAAGTTACCTGCGCAAGGCTTTTCCTAAGCACTACGACGATATGACCGAGGTGTGTAACTATGGAGGGGGGCACCGCACACGGCTAAAAGATCAACTTGTCTGTCTATGGGGTGCCCCCCTCTCCCGTATATAAAGGAGGACAGGGGAGGCCGGCTGGCCCTCCTTGGCGCTCCCCCAAGAGGGGAATCCTACTAGGACTCCAAGTCCTAGTAGGTTTCCACCAAAAGGGAGAGAGGGGGGAGGAAGGAGAGGGAGAGGGAGAAGGAAAGGGGGGCGCCGCCCCACCTTCCTAGTCCTATTCGGACTCAAGGGGGAGGGGGCATGCGGCCTGCCCTGGCCGCCCCTCTCTCTCCATTAAGGCCCATCGAGGCCCATTAATTCCCCCGGGGGTTCCGACAACCCTCCGGCACTCCGGTTTTATCCGAAACTTCTCCGAAACACTTCCAGTGTCCGAATATAGTCGTCCAATATATCAATCTTTATGTCTCGACCATTTCAAGACTCCTCGTCATGTCCGTGATCACATCCGGTACTCCGAACAACCTTCCGTACATCAAATCACATAAACTCATAATACCAATCGTCATCGAACGTTAAGCGTGCGGACCCTATAGGTTTGAGAACTATGTAGACCTGACCAAGACACGTCTCCGGTCAATAACCAATAGTGGAACCTTGATCCTCATATTGGTTCCTACATATTCTACAAAGATCTTTAGCGGTCAGACCGCATAACAACATACGTTGTTCCCTTTGTCATTGGTATGTTACTTGCCCGAGATTCGATCGTCGGTATCATCATACCTAGTTCAATCTCGTTACAGGCAAGTCTCTTTACTTGCAAGGCTTATAGTGATGAGTATTACCGAGAGGGCCCAGAGATACCTCTCCGAAACACGGCGTGACAAATCCTAATTTCGATCTATGCCAACCCAACAAACACCTTCAGAGACACCTGTAGAGCACCTTTATAATCACCCATTTATGTTGTGGTGTTTGGTAGCACACAAAGTGTTCCTCCGGTATTTGAGAGTTGCATAATCTCATACTTGGAGGAACTTGTATAAGTCTTGAAGAAAGCAGTAGCAATGAAACTGTAACAATCATAATGCTAAGCTAACAGATGGGTCATGTCCATCACATCATTCTCCTAATGATGTGATCCCATTCATCAAATGACAACACATGTCTATGGTTAGGAAACACAACCATCTTTGATTAACGAGCTAGTCAAGTAGAGGCATACTAGGCACTATATGTTTTGTCTATGTATTCACACATGTACTAAGTTTCCGGTTAATACAATTCTAGCATGAATAATAAACATTTATCATGAATTAAGGAAATAAATAATAACTTTATTTTTGCCTCTAGGGCATATTTCCTTCAACACGGTCGTTCCTTCTACATTGGTGGGCATCTCTGATGAGCGCTTCTACCTCCTACTCTCCTGGTTCGAGGGACTACCGCCCAGGAGAAATCTTTTACCCGGATTTGCCGGTGCAGATGGTGTGTCAACATCCATGAATGTTGCTACCCTCCTTGGTGGGTATTGTCATGGTGGTTGTCCCGTCATGGTCCAAGGAAAACCTTTGGTTTGGCTTGCCGGACCTGACAGTGGCGGCATGTGGCGTCGTCCACCTTCTTGGGGGCACTGTTTTGAAGCTCATATCTGCCAGAGAGATCTTGGAGGCGTAGCAGCATTGGATCACCGCGTAGACTCACCAAGAAAGGTTGTTTGCTAAGGGGAAAACCTTGGATCTGGGTCTTGCATATCGGATGATGCCGGCGTCTGGCGTCACACCCACTCTTGGGGCATCGTTGTTGGAGCCGTGGTGCTGTTGATGGCTGACCGGCCTGGCAAGGATGATGCAGATCTCTTTCTAGAGATGGGTCAGCAGTTCGATGGTGGTGATGGCTTTTGAAGCTTGTGCAGGTGGTGTATGGGTCTGCTGCACCGGGTGTTTGTTTCTGGTACGTCATGCGGGCGGATCGGGGGGTGCCCCAGCTCTAGATGGTGGGATGTGAGGGAATTCCCCATTGGCGAGTTTGTAGGTGTGGGTGGTGGCTTCGTGTTGTTTGATATAGTATGTCTTTTGAGACCTTTGTTGAATAATTAATAATATGGCTGAACAGAAACTCACTACGTAGGATGCATATACTGAGATACAGGTGATCCACCAGCACCGTGTAGTTCAGTTAATCTTGTGCTGAGTCATAATAGTGCTATCTAGATTTTTGGTAATGCTACCACGCCGGGACAAAGAAGCCAAATGTCCGTGTGTGTTTTTGTTGCGAACATTAGCAAAGAACAAGCTAGATTCTCGTTGTGATCCGCAATATTTCACTT
>NC_041381.1:40587477-40613370 GCF_002162155.2 Triticum dicoccoides | reverse complement strand
TATGTCTATTATCCTTGGTAGACCTTTTCTTAATACTGCAGGGGCTGTTATTGATTGCAACAAAGGCAATGTCACTTTTCATGTTAATGGTAATGAGCATACGGTACACTTTCCGAGGAAACAATCTCAAGTTCATAGCATCAATTCTATTGAAAAAGTTCCAACTATTATTTTTGGAGGTTTTGAATTTCCTCTTCCTACTGTCAAGAAAAAGTATGATATTCTTATTGTTGGGGATTTTCATATCCCCGTTGAGGTAACTTAGTGTTATTCGAAATTTCTCCAGTTCCGTGTTATTCAGAATGAGTTTGTTAAAAACACTTGATCAACCTTGTTAGTGGGTTCATTTTGATGATCACGAGATGGATGAAACTAGAAGGCACAACCTTCTGCACCTACTTTTTACTTTCTGTTATTTAGATTAAATAAAGCAAAAATAGTATTATCTGTCTGTTTTCTGAATTATCCGTGCAATAAAAAATAGTCTAAAAATAAAAGTACTCCAAATGCCCTGCAAATTTAGTATGATTTTTTCTGGAATATTTGGGGATTTTAGGCACTGAAATCACTCCAGGAGGGGCAAGCACCAGGCCACGAGAGTGGAGGGCGCCCCCCCCTATAGGGCGCGGCCCCTATCTCATGGGCCCCTGGTGGCCCCCCTCCAGTTATGCCAGCACCCACACACTTCTTCTTCTACCCAAAAAAATCCCCATCCAGCTCAAGCACGAGTTCTAGCTCGTTTTGCTGCGATTTTCGATCTCCTTGCTCAAAGCTCCATTCACAAAACTGCTTTGGGAGATTGTTGCTTAGTATGTGACTCCTCCATTGGACCAATTAGTTTTTGTTCTAGTGCTTTATTCATTGCAAATTCTTGCTGCACAGGTGACCTTGTTCTTGAGCTTGCATGTTAAAATTTTGAGGTCCCAAGCAATTCCAATGCATGATAAAGGCTCTAGGCACTTGTAGGAGTAGTTGCTATCAATCTTGTTTAGTTTTATTCACTTTTATCTTGAAGTTACTAAAATATTTCAGAAGTTTTCAGAAAATGTTAAGGAAGTTTTTGAGGGGCTCTTCTAGCCAAAACTCTCTAGAAAAACAAGCCAAAGAGAAGGGAAAAGCCAAGTATAATCTTCCTGGCTTAGCGGAAGTACGGTCGTGTGAATGGCCATGCGAGGATTTCTTAAAAGAAGCTGGAATTCATGAAGACTTTTATGATTTACTTGAGACCGCAGGCCTCACCGGTTTCATGGACGACCGAATCGATCAGTATCTCTTACTCACCAATACTTTCGTGCAAAACATTTATTATTATCCTAAGAAGTCACCGCCTGCAGTATCATTTCATTTATATGATGAATTTAGAGAAATGCCTTTACGTAATCTTTGCGCGGTGTGTAGTATACCTTATGAGGGAGAATTAGAGGAACCCCATCATAAAGATGTGGATGGCTTTGTTGATACTATCGATGTAGAAGAGCCAAAGAAGGGCTTTGAGGCAAAAGTCTCTAGCATACACTTTCCTGTTTTACACTACTTTGCCATATTTGCTAGTAGATGCTTGATTGGTCATGGAAATAGTGGAAACTTGAGCGTTCCTGATATTATCATTCTTCAACATGCCTTGCTTGGAGACAATACTTTTAGTATGGGTGTCATCGTTGCTAAACGGTTAGCCCTGAATCGTACAAAAGGCCCCATTTTTGGAGGTATCTATGTTGCACGTCTTGCTAGACATTTTCAGACACCCATTAGGCACCTTGAGAAGGGGGAGATAAAATTGCCTCCTCACATTTTAGATTACGAGAGCATGGTAGCACACAAGTTTATTGTTGACAACAAAGATAGGATGCTCTTGTATAAACTTAGATTCAATAAGAAACTCTTTGAGATTATTGTTTTGCCTGCGCCTTTGTTGTTCGATTTGCTTGCAGAAAATTTTCTCGTCACACCAGAAGTGGTGAACAATCATCGAGCCCAAGCTTTTACTCTAGAACCTGAACCTGAGCCGGAACATGAGCTGGACCCTTATCGTGCATCATCTGTCCAGTGGGAGCCGGAGATGACCAGCCAGTATTATCCTGATTACACCTCTCATTACACCGGAGAGATTAGCGACGGTTCTTGGTTCTAGACCAACTTAGGCCAAAAGCCTAATCTTGGAGGAGTACGTATTTCTCACCGACTTTACATTCATGTTCACACACTAGTCGTCGGTGCTCATACTCTTTCATTGTATTATCCATGCTAGTTTAAATTTTCTTTTTCTAGTTTTCTTCTTGTGTGTTTGATAAACCTTGAGAAAAAACCAAAAAAATTAGTTAGTTTAATTTCCATGCTTGTCGTAGGAATTAAAATGAAAACCCAAAAATATTTCTAGTTCTTCTTCTTTCTTGTTGGGAGCTTTCCCGTGTAAATAGTTTTATTTTCTTTTCTTTCCTTTGGAAGTCGAGAAGACCATATTAAAAATGCTTAGTGGCTCTCATATAAATGATTGTTTATTTAATTTAGAGCCCATATTACTTGTCTTCTCTCTTGAGTTGAATGCTTGCAGATTCCAGCTTAGTCCAATGCATGTGCACTTTTATTATTATACACATCGTTCGGTCGTGCAAGTGAAAGGCAATAATAACGATATATGATGGACTTATTGGGATGAGAAAAGCTGGTATGAACTCAACCTCTCTTGTTTTTGTAAATATGATGAGTTCATCGTTTCTGAGTCAGCTATTATGAAGTAAGCATATTTGCAATGACATTTAGAGATTATAGTTGTTTGTGTCATGCTTGATTAGCTATGAGTTATAATGGTTTACCTTGCATGCCAACATGCTATTAGAATGATTATGATGTGGTATGATGGGATGGTATCCTCCTTTAAATGAATTGAGTGACTCGACTTGGCACATGTTCACGCATGTAGTGGAAACAAATCAACATAGCCTTCATGATATTTATGTTCATGGTGGATTATATCCTACACATGCTTGTATTCGGTGTGAATTAATTTTAATGCATGTTTATGACTGTTGTCGCTCTCTCAGTCCGTCGCTTCCCAGTCTTTTGCTAGCCTTCACCTGTACTAAGCGAGAATACTGCTTGTGCATCCAAATTCCTTAAACCCCAAAGTTGTTCCATATGAGTCCACCATACCTTCCTATATGCGGTATCTACCTGCCGTTCCAAGTAAATTTGTATGTGCCAAACTCCAAACCTTCAAATGAAATTCTGTTTTGTATGCTCGAGCAGCTCATGTTACAACTAGGGTTGCCTATATCTTCCATGCTAGGTGGGTTATTCTCACGAGGAGTGGACTTCGCTCCTCATTCACGAGAAAGGGCCGGTAACTGGGATGCCCAGTCCCATGATCCAAAAAGATCAAAGCAAATCAAAATAATTAAACAAAACCCCCCCAGGGCTGTTGTTAGTTGGAGGTACTCGTTGTTTCGAGCAAGCCATGGATTGATGCTTGTTGGTGGTTGGGGGAGTATAAACCTTTACCATTCTGTTTCGGAACTACCTATAATGCATGTAGTATGGAAGATACAGCCATCTCATAGATGTTGCATCGACAGCGAAAGTATGCCGCTCAAAATGTTATTCAATCTCTATTTTAAAATCGAGTTCTGGCACCTCTACAAATCCCTGCTTCCCTCTGTGAAGGGCCTATCCATTTACTTTTATGTTGAGTCATCACCCTTCTTATTAAAAGCACCCGCTGGAGAGCACACTGTCATTTGCATTCATTACTATTGGTTTATATTGGGTATGACTTGACTGGATCTCTTTTACCATGAATTACAATTTTTAGTCAGTCCTTGATCTTTAAAGATGCTCTGCATTTATGTTTTGCGGTCTCAGAAAGGACTAGCGAGATATCATTTTGTTATATCATGTTATAATTATTTTGAGAAAGTTTTGTCATCCGAGTTTTATTATTATGGCTCGCTAGCTGATTATGTTATTGATATGGGTAATTGTGAGACCTAAGTGTTATTATGAGTATGGTTAGTTCATAATATTGGCTGAAACTTGAATGATGGCTTTTCATGTTTACAACAAGAGCAAACAGAGTTTGTAAAAGTTTTTCTTTATCACTTTCAGTCTATCAACGGAATTGCTTGAGGACAAGCAAAGGTTTAAGCTTGGGGCAGTTGATACGTCTCCAACGTATCTACTTTTCCAAACACTTTTGCCCTTGTTTTGGACTCTAACTTGCATGATTTGAATGAAACTAACCTGGACTGATGTTGTTTTCAGCAGAACTGCCATGATGTTGTTTATGTGTAGAAAAGAAAAGTTTTCGGAATGTCCTGAAAATCCACGGAGGCACTTTTTGGAATTAATAAGAATTTCTGAGTGAAAGAAATACACCAGGGGGCCCAGGGCCTATCCACGAGACAGGCCCCCACCCCCTGTAGGACGTGCCCCCCTATCTCGTGGGCCCCCTGGAGCTCCACCGACCTTAACTCCAACTCCATATATTCCGTCTCGCGGAGAAAAAAATCAGAGAGAAAGTTTCATCGCGTTTTACGATATGGAGCCGCCGCCAAGCCCTAATCTCTCTCGGGAGGGCTGATCTGGAGTTCGTTTGGGGCTCCGGAGAGGGGGATTCATCGCCGTCGTCATCATCAATGATCCTCCATCACCAATTTCATGATGCTCACCGCCGTGCGTGATTAATTCCATCGTAGGCTTGCTGGACGGTGATGGGTTGGATGAGATTTACCATGTAATCAAGTTAGTTTTGTTAGGGTTTGATCCCTAGTATTCACTATGTTCTGAGATTGATGTTGCTATGACTTTGCTATGTTTAATGCTTGTCACTAGGGCCCGAGTGCCATGATTTTAGATCTGAACCTATTATGTTTTCATGAATATATGTGTGTTCTTGATCCTATCTTGCAAGTCTATAGTCACCTATTATGTGTTATGATCCGACAACCCCGAAGTGACAATAATCGGGATACTTCTCGGTGATGACCGTAGTTTGAGGAGTTCATGTATTCACTATGTGTTAATGCTTTGGTCCAGTTCTCCATTAAAAGGAGGCCTTAATATTTTTAGTTTCCACTAGGACCCCGCTGCCACGGGAGGGTAGGACAAAAGATGTCATGTAAGTTCTTTTCCATAAGCACGTATGACTATTTACGGAATACATGCCTACATTACATTGATGAATTGGAGCTAGTTCTATGTCATCCTATGTTATAGCTATTACATGAGGAATCGCATCCGGTATAATTATCCATCACTGATCCATTGCCTACGAGCTTTTCATATATTGTTCTACGCTTATTTAATTTTCCGTTGCTACTGTTACAACTACTACAAAAAACCCAAAAACATTTATCTTTACCTTTGCTACTGTTACCATTACTATCATACTACTTTGCTACTAAATATTTTGCTGCAGATACTAAGTTATCTAGATGTGGTTGAATTGACAACTCAACTGCTAATACTCAAGAATATTTTTGGCTCCCCTTGTGTCAAATCAATAAATTTGTGTTGTACTTCACCCTCGGAAGCTGTTGCGATCCCCTAAACTTGTGGGTTATCATAGGCGCGCCTCCAGAACCAGCCATCACGCCGAGAGGAGAAATGCGGTGAGCCCGGCCAGGTCCGGCAGTACGCAGGCGCGGCGTTCACGCAGCAAAACCCTAGGGCGTGGCGACGGAGTAGGCGAAGACGATCGAAACGCGCATGCGCCCCTCCCCTCAGTATCGATTGGAACCAAGTCCGGCTGGGCCTCATACCCACGAGACCTTGGCCCAATAATACCCACCGGCCTAACAGATTGCGGCTCAGCTTGGCCCAGGGCAGATCGATCACGACGATCTTCGACCCTGCATGGCTCGATAAGCAAATGAGGCGCGTTGAGTTTCTCCTGGGCCACATACCCAGTCGAAGCCCGTCCATAAAGCCCCTCCTCAGCTCCCCCATGTTGGGCCTCAGACCCATGCACGGGCTCACAGCCGGCCCGCTCATCGATAGCCCCTTCACGGCCCAAAATGAAATTCAAACGAACAACCCTAGCCGCCCGGATCTCAGCCGCCATTCGGCTCACTGGCGCCGGCGGCGCTGGCTCCGATCTCCCCTTCCTCTTCTTTTTCTTAAGGACAACCCGAGTCCAAGCATCTTGCGGAAGAAAATATGACAAAGTTAGGGGTTGGATGCATACCTTAGGTAGAGGCCCTTTCCAAGGCCGGATCGCCGTCGCCGCCGTCCTCCGGTGAATGATCCGACGAACAACCTCCACCCTATCCTCTGAACGCAGCCCGATCCGCGCCGGATCATCGCCTGGCACAAAGTCGTCGACCAACGCGGCCACCTCTTCCTCCGAGTACCCAGGGCTGAAGGCCTCGCAGATCATGTCAGATGGCGTCGGTGAGTAATCGGCCGGCGATCTGCCGGCAGGGTCCCCGTCGTCGTCCTCCTCGTCTTCCGAGCCCGCGAGAGCCTAGAAACGCCCCCCTACACGCCTCGTTGAAGGGCCCGCGCGCACCGGCGGCCGGCTCGCGGCGCTCGCCGCGGGCGCCTCCCGAGTCGCCTCAGTCCTCATCCAACCTCCTCCCAGAATAATCTATGCATTTTAAATTATGTTCCTCAAAAGGCAAGGAGTAACCACTTTCTGTGGTAGGTCAGCAGTCATTTGACTACCATAGCAGTTCATGCCAACAAATTTCCCATGTCAATAAATGATTGGACCTCAATCCTTTCTATAATGATTCCGCATGAGCTAAACATAAGCTTGTGGGCTGTACCATCTAGAGTTCCAATTAGTTGCCCGCTTTTGTGCTTTAAATCTTCTGAACTCTTTTCTAAACTGAAACAACGCCATAGCGATACAACCTCACTAGCTACTAGACTCAACCTCTGTCTCCTGATCAAGAATGAGATGCACCCCATCATGAACATGCAAACGGTTGACGCTGACAACAACAATACCATAATACGAAACATAATATGCTATCCGCTCGTTGACAGCTCGACCATCCGAGAGGCGTACTTTAATCGTGACATGATCACTGATCTTCCTCTTACCATCCGTCGAAACAAGCATTCTTAAGGAAGTTAGATAACTTAGTTAATTACAGGATGGGGGCATTCGATGCAAACACTTGTGCATTCAGCTAGAAATGGTTTTTTCCATCTAACGAAGCCAGATACACAACGCTTGCTTTGAATTGGGGGACAGCATGAGCAATAAGTTGAGTATTACCGGTGATCTTCGTCTGACCACCTGATGAAAATGCAATCGAGATTCCAGCTGTGTATTCAATTACTATCATGCCTCTGCTATGGCCTCTCAAAATGCGCTTGTCTCTCCACATCTTTCCAACGGAACTTTCAGATAGAATGAGAAGTGGAACACATGTGCGAGCAGAGCCGCCAGCCACCACTGTAGCGAAGGTTGTGACGCCTAGGTACTAGGTAGGGCATTAACATTTTTAAAATGGCTGAACATCTTTTAATTATTGGTTTGTTTTAAAAAAAATGAAAAACATTTTTTACTATCCATGAATTTTAGAGAGAGAGAGAGAGAGAGAGAGAGGCAGGCTATGTTTGTCAGTAAAACGGTCATCAGCAATAGCTCATGGCCAATGACAGCAGCGTCAGTAGTAGCGGACCTCATTCATGAGTTGGGTCTACTCGTCGAGGCCGCTTGTTTTAGGGCCTTGAAATCATCATGAATAACTATTATTTCTCCCCATCTTTGTTCCTCCCTCCGTTCCAAAATATAAGATGCATTATTATTTTCCGGAATTCAAACATCTTCTGCGTGAGTTCCGTTTCAGTACCCCCCCCCCCCAAGACTATAGTATTGTTTTTGATTCAAAGAGGTAACTTATAATCTCTTTTACAGGAGGGGTGTACCGAAGCAAAGTTCTTTCTATGTTTGATCAGGGTTTTTTTTACAAAATATTAACATATACTATATCAAATTAATAAAATGTGACATGATCGATGAATTTTGATGTTATCGCCTAACAATCTGGTCAGACATACATAATTTTGATGTTACAAAAAATAGAAGACCTTATATTCGAGAATAGCATGACAATAATTTTACACTGTTGACAGATGACATAGGACTACTGGGCCATAGCCCTTCCCTGGTGGGCCTTTTGGACCTGTCACCACTAGGCATTTCTTTTGGTAATAGGGTGTGCCGATGGAGCGATACTGGCTTTAATCTTAATTCTGAATTAATTATTTCTAATAAAACTCACAGTTGTGCACACACACAATAAATTGAATGATAAATTCTAACTAACAATTAAAAGATGTTGCCCGCATAACTGAATGGGACACTTTTCTAGTTATTATATGTTACAAGTACATGGCTACCTTGCAAAAAGTACATGGCGACCTTGCAAAAAAATGGTAATGCAAGAAAATGTTAAAAAGCCAAAAAAAAAGGCCATCCATCACATGTGCCCATATTAACCTTATTTCATTATATTATAAGTACATGGCATGTTAATTTGGAAAAAAGAAGATAAATATGCTAGAAAATCTAGAAAAACTCAATAATACCACCCAGTGGAAGAGGGCAGGTTGGTGGTGCAATCAAGGAGGCCTGGGGGTCGGAGAATAAAAGGGACCAAGCCATCGTGATTGTCATTCGTAGTTCTTCCTTTCCACATTCTTTCATTGAAATAGCACTATAGAGATCGATAAGAAAGGGTGAAATGGGGGAAGCTGGCGAATCGTAGAACCTTAATGATGGGAATGAGAGGAATCATGAATTAATAGGACGGAGTCACATGCCGCACATACGGTTCATCAATGACCGAGCATGTGCAAGATAGTCCCACAACCACCGGAGCAGAGTGTACAAGCTACCAAGATACATAGATGACTACTCATCTGGATAATGCTGGGAACCACGAGGGCAGCTGGCTAGCAGAATAAGGGTTGAGAAGACAGAGAGGAGCGGCAACCATTGTGCAGACCTTCGATTAATGTTGTACCGCAGAGCAAACACGTAGTGTGTGCATCATGTCATGTCTTGTGTTTGAAGTTTGAACGTCCGCAGTCTGGTCCATCCCTTCAAGCACTCTCTAGTTTGTGCAGTTATCTCTCAGGATGTTTTTACTTCTATGCATGTTTGTCGGCATGAAGAATGCATGGTCAATTTTTTCTAGTATTTGTTGCATCAGCGTGGACACCAAGGCTTGTGGTACAGCTAACTGTGTTGGTTTTGGACTGTTGGTACATTGTTATTATTATTTTCTTGACGGAAATTTATCAAGCTGTTGTATTTCATTGATGAAGTAAGGAGCAAATACTGAGTTACAGGAGCACAGAGAGAGGGGGGAAAAGGAAAATGGAAGTTTATAAGCAGGACCTGTCACTGCCAACCGTCCTAACATCCAGCGATAGGACTCGGGGAGGTTCAGACAGGCGATCTAATGATATGGTACATTATGAGAAATGGCATGTTAATCAAGGTGTCAACGGGCTGGGTGGCAATTTTGCGATGCCTATTACAGTGGCATTTTTGCGAAGCCAGATATTGAAAGTGGCAAATACATCCGATTTTCTCATTATGGGATCTTGGTTCTTTTGTCATCCGGAGGCTGTTCCCTGATAGAAGGGCCTAAAATCAGATTTTGTGAACAAGATGTCATTGCCACACCGTCTGCAAGACTAGTAAATTTCATAACATCTCAGAAACAAGTATCAACAAGAACTTAAGACATATATGCAGTAGTAGATAGAGCAGGAATCTTTCATTGAATTAACATCACTGAATATTTACTCAAAAGCTCATGAAGTCATGATATAAGAGGCAGTAGCACTGCTCTCTTCCTGTCACATATTATACATTCATACCCATCCATATAACACAAAAGCTAGGAAGCAGAAATATCAGAGAGAAAGCAAACTGAAGATGATTCAAGTCTAGAGTCTTGCCCATTTGAATGAGAGGAATCAGAACACTTGCTGCCTCTGAGTGATAGAACTCGGCATGGCTCAACTTCAATGAACGACAGTACCATGTATATTTTGGACAATGCTACAACTATACACGAAGTGGTAACATATCATGATGTTTGGCAGCTGGTCTGTGACGTGAGAGTTTAAAGGAAGAGTGCAAGTAGTCTTTCAGGATAGCAAGCAAGATAGAAATAAAATACCTGATTTTACAAAAAGGCTTGGTGCGGAAAAGAAAAGAGGGCGGCCTAGGGGAAACCCTACGGTTTCCGGGACAAAAATAGGGAGACCTCATCCATGAGTGTCCCGAAAGTAGGTGGGAGTAACCATGGAGGCAAAATAGAATAAAATACCATAGGGGAAAACCTTATGAGCACAGGTTCTCCGCCAGCACCATGTGGTTTAGAAAATCATGAGGCACAAGAGTACTACGCTAAGAGCATCTCCAGCCGTTCGGCCCCCAGGGCACCGAAAAAGAGCGGCCTGGAGGTGCGCCGGCGATAAACTCGGCGCTGGGTGCGGTTCGGCACCCAGCCATCACCCCCAGGTCGCCGCCAGGCGCCGATTTTGGTCCAGTGTTCGGCCCAATTATGTCCAAAAATGGTCCGATATTTGCGTGAATCGGCCCATATTCGGCGCGGTTCGGCGTGTTTCGGGAGAATTTTCGCATACAAATAGAAATCAATTAGTTTGTCACATAGTTCGGCATGTTTCTGCGTGTTTCATCACATAAATCAAATAGTTCAACAAATAGTTCACATCGTCAAATAGTTCAACAAAGTAGTTCAATACAAATTATATAGTTTAACAAATAAAAACTCAAGTTTCATCACACGTCATTCCTGGCCTCGCCCTTGAGCCTCCATAGGTGCTCCACCAGATCGTGTTGCAGTTCTTGATGCACCTGTGGTCTCGGATCTCCTGGCGCATATTGAGGTAGTCAGTCCAGTTTGCCGGTAGCTGGTGATCAACTTGGGCAAGAGGACCCTGCTTGTAATATGGTTCAGTGTCAAACACTGGCTCTTCCTGCTCACTCTCAATGATCATGTTGTGCAAGATGACACAACAAGTCATGATCTCCCACATTTGATCTTTCGACCAGGTCTGAGCAGGGAACCGGACAACACCAAATCGAGATTGGAGCACACCAAATGCCCGCTCGACATCCTTCCTGCAAGCCTCCTGAATCTTCGCAAACCAGGCGTTCTTGCCTCCTGGCACAGGGTTTGAGATGGTCTTCACAAATATCGACCATCTCGGATAGATGCCATCAGCTAGATAGTATTGTTGTATTGTCGTCCATTGACCTTGAAGTTCACCGGAGGAGAATGACCTTCAACAAGCTTGGCAAAGACTGGGGAGCACTGTAGGACGTTGATGTCATTGTGAGTTCCTGGCATCCCAACGAAAGAGTGCCAAATCCAAAGGTCATGTGTGGCCACTGCCTCAAGCACCACACTGCAACCACCTTTGGCGCCTGCCAAGCAAATGGACAGTTCTTCCATTTCCAATGCATGCAGTCGATGCTTCCAAGCATCCCAGGAAATCCTCTAGCTTCATTCTGTGCTAGGATCCGAGCAGTGTATTTTGCATTGGGTGTTCGCAAGTACCGTTGTCCAAACACTGCCACCACTGCCCTACAGAACTTGTAGAAACACTCAATGGTGGTGGACTCGGCCATGCGCCCATAGTCGTCGAGTGAATAACCGGGAGCTCCGTATGCAAGCATCCTCATAGCTGTCGTGCACTTTTGGATCGAGGTGAATCCAAGTGTGCCGGTGCAATCCTTCTTGCACTTGAAGTAGCTGTCGAACTCCCAGATGGAATTCACAATCCAGAGGAAAAGCTTTCGACTCATCCGATAACGGCGCCGAAATGTTTTCTCACCATGCAATGGAGCATCGGCGAAGTAGTTCGAGTAGAGCATGCAGTAGCCTTCCAGAAGATGCCGGTTCTTCGCTTTCACCCGCCCAAGCGCCGAGCCACCTCGCCGCGGCTTTTCACTGCTCGCGAGCAGGCCGGCGAGGGCGGCGAGCACCATGAGATGCTCCTGCTCCTGGACGTCGGCTTCGGCTTCCTCATCCAGCAACGTCGCGAGCGCCTCCTCATCTTCGGAGTCCATCGCCGGGCCGGGCAATTCACCGAACCCCTTATGGGCCAGGTGGGCCAAGCCAGCCGGTGTACAGGCCATGCGCGGCCGGAACGCCAAAAAAGGTGCCCGGACGGTGACGAAGAGGCTGCCTCGGCGAAACCCCTTCTTTTTCCCGGCAGGAGATGGTCTCCCAAGCTGCGGTGGACGGTGCTGGGATACGCAGGGTGGCGACTGAGCGCGGGGGGTAGGAGGCGAATCTGGGCGGGTGGCTTGACTTTTCGCCTGCCAATGTGGCCCCAGGGACGCTTTGCCCTTGCGCCGGAGCCCCCGAGCGCCCCCCAGTATGCCGGGTTCGGACTGCGAGCGTCGGGCGCAAAAACGGGCCGAGCCGGCGGAATTCGGCGTCCTGGGGGCGCGACTGGGCCGTTTTTTCAGCGCCGGCGCAAAAAACGCCTAGGGAGGCCGTTCTGGGGGCGCGACTGGAGATGCTCTAACGTGCTGAGACAAGCAGGTGCTTTTTTAGATAATGGACATTTCATTAAATTGGTATATCAAGATGATACAATCACATCAAAAGAAAGCCCAGCCTCTGCATAGCTTGATGCACACAGCCAATAAGTCCAACTGACCCAAAAATAAATATCGTTTTACAGCTAAAATAATAAATCAGTCCAGCCTATGGTGTGGCAGATCCTATCCAAAGATCACACCGCCATCCATGGGGGAGAAAACCTTCCTGGTCGTATGCTCCAGCCGTGTAGACGCCATCATAAAAAGATCCATTTCCTCCAACCTCTGCAGGATAGACCAAGTACAGAGCTATCACATACATACATGAATAACCTGCATAAAAGATGTTACTCAAAACAAAAACATGCATAAAAGATGAGACACATTTATTATTAAAAACCACATCATTCCTGGTAAGCCACAATGCCCAGCAAAGGGCAACAGCCCCCACAAGAATATGTGCAGAAAATTATTTATCAATACCTCGCAACCAGTTGCCAAACATGTTATGTGCACTGCATGGGGGATGTAAATTTGAAGCTACTTGAACTATGGCCCAAACTGCCCGAGCGAATTTACACTCAAAAAATAAGTGTTTAATAGACTCGTCATGATGGCAAAAGACACATGTCTTGGTACCTTGCCAGTTGCGTCATGCCAGATTATCTCTAGTTAAGATGACCCCTCTGTCTAGAAACTAGAGGAATATCTTCACTCTTAGATGAACTTTAAGCTTTCACAATTTCCTGTTATCAACTGGAACATCACAATGAATCATTGCATCATAATGGATTTGACTGAAAACTTGTCATTTTGATGTAAATTCCATCGAAAAATGTCTGGTTCAGTTGACAGCTGAATAGCCTCCAGACATATGAGTAATTTATTCCATGTTGTCAGGCGAGGTCCCTACGGAAAGAAATATGAGGGTTTTCTTGTCCCAAAACTTGTTTGATCGTGACAAATTTATTTCTGACAATCGTGTACAAGCTCGGTATTGCACCATGAGTGGGGTGGTCCCTAGACAGGTGTCTTCCCAGAATCGAACCTGAGAACCGTCCCTAACCGTGAAGGTTCCAAATTGGAATAAGAATTCCTTGGCCTTCATCATGCCACACCAAAAATATGAATCGCCAGGTTTCCAGTGAACTTGAGAAATGGTTTTGGATCCACATACATGTTACGAATGATTTCCTGCCACACTCCATTCTCAGTGAGTAGTTTGTGAACCCATTTGCTAAGAAGATCAATGTTTTTAATCTGAAGGTCTTGAATTCCAAGTCCCCCTTGACTTTTAGGTCGACATAATAAACTCCACCTAGCTAGTAGATATTTCTTGGATTTATTATCACACTGGAAAAAAAAATCTGGACCTAAAGTAATCGAGATGCTGAAGAACCCTTTTCGGGAGATGAAAGAACGACAACATATATAAAACCATGTCGCTGAGGACGGAAATGATCAAGATCAATCGCCCCCCATATGACAAAAGTTTGGCCTTCCAACTCGCTAGTCGTTTCTCAAGTCTCTCTTCCATGTGCTTCCACTCAGCGATAGTTAAACACCGATAGTATATGGGAATACCCATATGCCGAATCGAGAATTGTTCGAGCTGGCATCCAAAAATCTCAGCATGCTCAGGTGCAGATTCTGCAGCATCGCCGAAGCAAAAAAAGTTCGCTCTTATAAAAATTAATTTTGAGACCAGAAAGTTCCTCAAATGCACATAAAAGCAGCTTGAGCTTTCTTCCTTTATCTAGATCATGATCCATGAAAAGTATAGTGTCATCAGCATATTGTACAATAGATAGACCTTGTACCAAATGAGGAATGACACAGGTAACTTGGCCGCCCATCTTAGCCCGCTCAACAACGGTAGCTAACATGTTGGCCACAATATTAAACAAAATAGGGGACGCGGGATTCCCTTGACGAATCCCATTCCTTGTCTGAAAATAATTGCCAACATCATCGTTAACTTTGATGGTCGAGAGGGAGCAGCTTGTTATATGACTTGCGCACCACTCATTGGAGGGAGGGAGTGCTTCTCCTGTACCGTGCGTTTCACTGATCATGGATGACCACGTTGGTGTGAAGACACCAATTGTTTCTTCTTTACCGGACTGCCGGACACTACTCTACTGATGGATAACCACAGACAGTTGTGCCTATTTGTCCTTGCTCCTGCTACATACGTACTACATTTTTTCTAGACAGCCTCACGAAGCTTTTATTTAACTCGTCACAATGTTTACAAGGACTGAGGGAAGGTCTCCTGGGTATCCTAACCAAACATGGCGGCCACCCCGGAGAGATAATGCATGCTTCGCTAAGTTGTGAACTTGAAAATACGAACTTCTAGACTCATGACTAAATTTGCGAAAAACAAAGCCGAAGAGTGGTATATTATTTCATGTATGATGGCTCCATAACTCGCTGAATTTTCCTTGTTCAAGTCCTTCACCACCACTTTGCAATCCGATGCCATATGGATTCGCCACTGGTAGAGATCATGTGAGAGTGCCAGTGCCTCTCTGATTGTCAATGCTTCGAGAGTTTGTGGTTCAACAATGTACCTGAGAACATGCACCGATGCTCCCAAGAAGGCCCCTCCAGAGTCTCTACAGATCGCCCCAACTGCACCAAACCTTCCATGGCTCGAAACTGCAACAACGTACATACTACCTGATTCAGGGGAGTTTCTATTTGACGCATTTTGCGTCAAATTGCCACGCTTTCGCACAGGCACATCGCTCGTGGTGCATCGATTGGGCCGGCCCATTGCAGTGCGCTGCAGAAACCAAGTGGAAAAAAGATGCTAAAAAGGTAGGTCGAGAACTCGCAATAGCTGGGAATCAAACTACGGACTGCCTACTTGTGCTCGCTGGGTACTAGCCACTCCGACGGAAGAGCTTAGTGGACCAATGTACAGCGAAAAACAAGAAGAACTAACAAAAATATAAGAGTTAACACTGTTTAAAAAAAAAACTTTACCATTTTTCGAATTTTAGTTAAATTTTTTAATGTACGATTTTGTTTTGACAAAAGGGAACAATTTATGATATCGCGAAATTTTTTTGAATTTCCCAAAACATTTTTTGAAAATGTGAACCTTTTCAGAATTTGTGAACAATTTTCTAACGCACGAACATTTATTGAATTTGAGAACAAATTTTAAAACGGAGAACAATTTTGAAAATCCCGAACAAATTTTAAAGAACAAATTTTTTTGAGTACGTGAACAAAAATTTGAAATCCAGAACATTTTTTAAAAATTTTGAACAAATTTTTTGAAACACGAACATTTTTTTATAAAATATGCAATCTTTTATTTGAAAAATCCTGGCACTTCTTCGAAAGGCAAACAAATTTCAAATATTTTGCACATTTTTACTTTTCATTTTCTAAACATTTTTTGCAAAAACACGAACATTTTTTCAATTTTGAGAACTAATATTTGAAACTTCTGAACAATTTTTAGAAACACGAACAAATTTTAAACATTTTACTGAAAAAAGCAGAACAAAAGAAAAAACAAACAGAGAAACAAAAAAAGAAAAAAAAGATAACAGGAAAAAACAAAGAAAAGGAAACTACATTATTTGAATTGGTTAACAATTTTCCAAAAATGCGAGTTTTTTGAAAACTAGAACAATCTTTGAAAAATTGGAACACATTTTGAAATTCCTGAACATTTTTTTATTTTGTGAACAAATTTTTCGAAATGGGAACATTTTTTGAAATTCAGGAATAATTTTTGGATATGTGAACAAATTCTAGAAACGGGAACATTTTTTGAAATTTGGTCACATGTTTCGGAATTTATTGACAAATTGTTTTGAAATGCAAACATTTTCTTAATGTCCAAAACTTGTTATGGGTTTGTGAACAATTTATTAAAATGGCAGGACTTTTTGTAAAAGAAAAGAACAAAAACAAAGAATAAAGAAAAATATAAATAGAAACAGAAAAAATGAAAAAGAAAAAGAAACAGAAAAGGAGCAAAAAAGAAAAAAGAACAAACTGTAAAAGGAACCTTCTAGAAGTTCCCAAACTTCTAGAAGGATTTTCTTCACACCCATGGTTGTGTCATCACTTGGCCTGCGTGCGTTGGCAGGGCTGTTGCAGCCCAGATTTTCTTCGCCGCCCAGGGGCAGCTTCGAGGCTAGCCCTCCACATCGAGAATGGCCCAGCAAACGTCAACCAAAGTGAAGGCCCGGAACTGTAGTGAACCGCTAGCTGTGACCAGAAGAGGCACGACAGCTATATCTCGCATTAAGCGAGTCTGTAGAAAGTCTCGCGTTGAGATTTTCGTGGTCGTGGTCGTTACTGGACCGGCCTATTTTCGCGTAGAAATAGGAAAAAGAGAAGGATAAGGGGAGCTCGAGGGATCGAACCCTGGTCCCCGCCGACATAGCCAGCACGACTAGCCACAGTTCTCTTGATATGTAAAAGGGCCCAACCTACTTGAAGTGAGTGGAGCTAGTTCTCTCAGGGTTTTTTCCTTTTTTTTCGTTTTCTGTTATTTCTTTCCTTTTTTGTTCTCCGTATTTTCATTCTTTTTTGCATTTGTTTCTTTTCCTATTTTCTTTTTCTTGGGTTTATTTTGTTTCTTTTTCATTTTAATTTGTTTGGTTTCCTTTTTTATTTAGGTGTTCATTTTCTAATACGAATTTAACATTTTTCAACATATGGTCAACAATTTTTATACATATTTTTTTTAAAAAACCAAATGCTTGATTAGCATTTTTTAATACATGATCAGCATTTTTTTCTAAACACACTTTTAAATTTTTCTGAATGCTTGATTACCATTTGTTAAATACTTAGTAAATATTTTTTAAACATTTTTTAAATGCTTGATTAACATTTTCCAAATACAAGTTTAACATTATTTGAATGCATAGTCAATATTTTTCCTATACACACGTTAAAATAATTCAAATACTTTATTACATGGTCAACATTTTTTTCTATGCACATTTAACATTATTGCAAATGCTTTAACAACACTTCTTCAAATGCAAGATTAACATTTTTTAATGGATGGTCAACATTTTTTCTATACACATTTAACATTTTCCAAATGGTTGATTAACACTTTTGAAATCTTGTTCAACATTTTTCAAATGCTTGATTAACATTTTTATATACAATGATTAAAACATTTTATTATTTTTTAATGCATGGTCAACATTTTTTCTACATATTTTACATTTTCCCAATGCTTGTCTTCATTTTTGGAATACTTGTTCAACATTTATTTCAAATGCTTGATTAATATTTTTATATACATGATCAAAAGGTTTCGTCATTTTTTAATAATTGGTCAACCTTTTTTGTATACACATCCAACATTTTTCAAAAGCATGATTAATATTTTTAAAACATTATGTAGAGTATATTTTTGTAATATATATGTTTAAATATTTGAAAGTGTAAATAAATGTAAAAATGGAATAAAAAACAAAATAAATACATGAACAAAAATAGAAAAGAAAGGAGGCAGTGTACTACCGTGAACTGGGCCGGCCCATATGCTCGCGCGGCGCACCCTGAGGGGCCGGGGCCTTTGTATTGTGAGGAGAGATGGGCGTGGACGCAATCAGAGATGAACCCAGTGCCTTGTTCCTCTTTCCTGTCTATCCTCTTTCTCTCTAAACTGATACTCCAATTCGTCTTGAATCTGATAGTAATCGTTCCCCAATCTTATTCGATGAGTTGCTATTAGGTTGGGTTCCTTACAATTAGTATCTAATTGTAATTCGCCTCTCGATCACCATGCCTTCTCCTTTTCTCGTTTGGTTTGTAATGACATCTCATTGTATGCACATTTAACCAGAGCATTTCGAAGGAACCTGCATTAGCTGCAGTTCGACACATGGAGATGTTGGGCAAGAACTAGAAGTGGCAGGCGAGATTCTTCATACAAAAAGAAATGTGCATGCTTGCAAGTAACTGTTGGACTTTTTATGTGACAACCAAGTGTAGGCGGGCGACATCTGCATCTTTGTACCGCAAAGGGTGGGGAAAGGTCCACATTCATGGTCCATATAGTCCGTGCATAAGCTACTGTAAGGGTGTTAAAAGGGTTCGCACAAGCCATGATTCTCCAGTTGGTGGGGAAGGAATGGCATATCAAGATATCGTTTAGGAATGGAAAACGACGGGTGCTTGTTATTGGTTGGAATCAAGCTTGTCCACGGTAATGGTCTGTGTTCTGGGGACATGTACCATGGTTGTTCATACCATTTTCAGAGATCAGCTCTTTCTATTGGTACTACCATGCATGGTTGTCTTTGGGGTGTTCTGTACTCTGAAATGAAGCAATGGCCATCTCTCGAAAGGCATATCTAGCCGATACCCTAAAATTTAGAGAAGCAAACCGCCGAGTATCCTTTAGAGGAGTACTTTGGCTCCTCTAAAGAATGGCCGTTTCTAACCAATCTCCTAAATATAGTGGAGTAAATTTTGGTTTGGCTCATACATTTCGTCGAACACTTACTATGTGGTGCTACAACAATGGTGACCATGCCGGCAACATTGGAGAGCATGTCGGATACGCCTGTCGCACTAGGTCACATTGGTCGTCGCCGCTGTCGGTGCTGCCAGTCACCGCTGGATCGAAAGCGCACACGAATGCCACATCCGTCCGGTGAGCCGGCTGCAGCACCGCCATGTAGATACCGGCGAGGTCGCCGGCGCGACGAGCCTCTGGCCGATAAGTCTGACTTGCTTATTGGACACCTTGTTGCCTGACATGAAGCTGGGCAAGTACCGCTGAACCAGAGGCGAGTGTCAGGCTGTCAGCTCACAGCTTGGCTGAAACGGAGCTCGTGATCGTGCATGCCATTGCGCCGCCAGCGGCTACTGCGAACAATGTTCTATCACTCGAGAAGCAAAAGTTTGCGTCTTGTGTTTGCCAACAAATGTCGGGGACATCAACGCTGGCCAGCAGGTCACAGCCGTTCTCGCTGGCAATCGTGATACACAGCACACGTTCCCCACAACAAGGACGCTCAACCCATCGTCGTTGCCCCCCTGCAGGCAGTGTGCGTCCGTGGCATACTGTGGCGCCCATCGGGGATGAGCATGCTCGCGTTGATTTGATTATATACAAGCTGGCCCTGGAAGAGGCAGAAACCGCAGATGCCCGGCAATAACAGCGACAAAAACGACGGGAAGAAGCAGGCGGACTGGTCGTGTCGGTGATTTCAGTTTGCATTTCAGCCAATAGACCGAAATATTCGGTTGAAATCAATTAAATATTTGAATTTTCTTAAATTATTTTCGAAAAAAATTAATTCATGTGTAGTACTGAAATTGCTGAAATATTTTGGCCCAAAGGTAAATATTTCAGCGTATGCTGAAATGAATGGAATTCAGTGAATATCATCGAAATCTCACTGAAAGTGAAAACCATGGTCTACATCAACCGTGCCGGTGACCGGAACAGGACGGCGAGGTCGCCGGCGAGGCTTGAGGCTGCCGTCGAGGGAGAACGAAGAGTGCCGTCTTCCAAGCGAAAAAGACTTTTACTCCAGCCGGCCACGGACGAGTATATTTACTCCTCTAGGCGTCCATGGAGTAAAAATAATTCTCCTCTAACACGGATAAGGGGTCGGCTAGGTGCTGTTTAGAGGAGTAAAACTGAAATTTTACTCTAAAGCATTTTAGTGGATCAGCTAAAGATGCCATGATTATGTACTCCTATATATCCATCGGGCTGCTAAGTTGAAGTTTTCTAAGTTTGGTGGAAGCTTTGTGTACATGGCGAGTAGCTAGGTTGAGACTTTGTTCGTTTCATAGGATGAATATTGCAAGATCTTTTTTTTAGTGCTTGTTGCATCAGTATCTACGCCGGCTTGTGGTACAGCTAGCTGTGCTGTGTTTTGGTACTTTATGGGGTCTTGGTTCTTTTTTCATCTGGAGGCTGTGACTGAGAGAAGAGCCTAGATGTCATTGCCACAGCATCTGTAAGATTCATAAATTCTTCCAACATCTCAATAAATAAATAAAACTCCCAACAAGAACTTTTGATATGTCTTCAGTACTAGATTGAGCAGCAGGAATCTTGCATTCAATTAACATTGCAGACCATTTTTCTCTACATGTTACAACATGCAACACTTACCCAAAGGCTCATGAAGTCATGATATAAGAAGCTAGCAAGCATTGCTTTCTTCCTCTCACTTCTCATACCCATCCATATAATACAACGGCTAGCAAGCAGATATGCAAGAGAGAAAGCAAGCTGAATATGATTCAAGTTTAGAGCCTTGTCCACTGGAATGGGAGGAATCAGAAATACATGCTCACTCCGTTGGATGTATAGGCTGAGATTCAGAGGTAAACATAGATTTTGGGCAATGCTACAACTGTGGACGAAGTGGTAACATATCACGGTGTTTCCCAGCTAGTCTGCAATGTCGGTCAGCATTTACAGGATCAGAATACAACTATATCCTAAAAGCTGCCTTTTAGGATAGCAAGCAAGAAATAAATAAATTACCATAGAGATTTCCCCTATCATTTCCTTATCAAAATAAAAGAAGATACATTGTGCCGGAAGTATGTGGGAGTAACCATGGAGACAAGCATGTGAAAGATAGTCCAGCAACCGCAATAACTTTGATGGAATGATTTGTTGGGTTTGTATTGGGAGGATTGGTACTGGAACGATTTGTGTTCTGCTGCTGGTGGAATTGTAATGAGATGGCCCCGGGGGCTATTCGAACTAAAATCTTTTTTGCTGGGGTCAACAAACATAAGTTGTTGCTTTGATAGTGGTACTAAGAACCTTGGCATGTTGAGACTCATTTTACAGACATATGCCTTAGTTTAGGCAGAGCAGAAATCTCACATTGAATTGAATTAATGTCGAAGGCATTTTTATTGGTGTGTTACATAGCATGCAACACCTGCTCAGAAGCTCGCAGTACAAGAGGATGTGGCTTGTTAGCTTTTCCTCTATCATTTCCATACATATCCATCCATACCAGAATACAAGACAAAGAGCAAGGTGAAGATAATTGAAGTTAGCAGTCCGATAGGAACATGAACTGACTATGTAGGATGCAAAAACTCTACACTTACGGAACACCTACGGAATACTTTTTACGGACTCTCCCCTCAACCAATCTCTCACTATTCTTCCCCTGAATTTCAGGGGTGGCCCCCCTTCCTCTCCAATTAAATGTTTCCATCTCAATCCATAACAACAATTCCGTAGAATTTTCCCGTAGATGTAGCAAAGCTGATGTAGGATGTATATACTGAGATACAGGTGATCCACCAGCACCGTGTGGTTCAGTAAATCTTGTGCCGAGTGATAATAGTGCTACCTAGATGTTAGTCAATGTTACCACGCCGGGACAAACAAGCCAAATGTTCGTGTTTTTTTGTTGAGCATTAGCAAAGAACAAGCCAGATTTTCGTTTGCACGCTTTTTCCTTCTAGGTCGAGTATGTTAAAATTCACTTAAAAGGTTGTAGATTTTTTTGTTACACCAACGAGAAACCTATGGGATTGTGTTGTGCAATAGTTTACCTCTCCACTTATATTGTCCAAAAAGGTAAGAGTGTGTCTTTGGTCGACAATGTATGATAGTACCATCGTCGGAGCTTCATTGGGGGTTCAGTCCCATTCATACCGTTTGGTACATGGCTGTAAATTCTCCCACCAAATGAACTTATGATATGCCTTAAAACAGTAGTAGATAGAGCAGAAATCCTGCATTGAATTGCATGTTACAACATGCAACGCTTACTCAAACGCTCATGATATAAGAGGCTGCAGTATTGCTTGTTTTCCCCCATCTCTTCTCATACCCATCCATATAATACAATACCTAGCAAGCAGAAATACAAGAGAGAAAGCAAGCTGAAGATAATTCATGTTCATAGTCTTGTAAATTGGAATGAGAGGAATCGGAAACACATGCTTCTACTGTCGGATCTATAGTCTGAGAGCAAGATCCCGCCAAAGCACAACCTTCATAAGCTCGATTTGTATTAGGGCTTGACAATACAGGGCCGACTTTGGGCAATTCTACATCTATAAACAAAGTGGTAATAGACCATGATGGTTGGCGGCGAATCGCCATCCTAGGTCATAGTTTAAAGGATCGGAGAGTTAACACACGTAATTAGCTGCACACATGTCCCTCTCAAGGATCTCTCTATTAATAGGCGTATGAGTTAGATATCATGTACAAAAACTAATCAAATCCCTATAAACAAGGGCACTTGCAGATATACATGCATGCCATCCAAGAATCCTATGCCAAAGATATGATTTGCTATCACTAAGAGATTTTAGCCGATTCTAACTAACACGATCACGTATTTTCGTGTTATTTACACGGTACATGGTTCACATTATTTTTATGAGGAATAGCGTTTGTATCTTCTTCAAGGATGAATTGAGCTTTCGACCGTTGGTACCATTTGAACTCCTCTCTTCGTGTAAGAGACATGACCTATGTGCATTGGACTGGCTTAGAGGACAATCTCTTGTTAGATAACATCCGTGGCTCCCTGATTTTATCGAGGTCGTCAATAATGGTCGAGAGCCGATATTTTTCTTTTCTATACAACCCTCTTGTGTGTTTCGCTCATCCACTTAGGTATTATCGACGTCACATTGTGAGAATACTATAATTCTACCTCTAGATAGGCATTCGGCCAAACGCGGGGGAGGGGGGGGGCATCCCAAATAGTCTTAACCACATCCTCAAAGACGTCCCGTTATAACAATTCCAATTCGAACTATTTGCATACCTCGAGACAGGAATGATCAAGCATAGTCCGACAAAGACTCATAGCGCACGTACAGGGCCGGGGGGATTTTAGTTCCTATTCGGTATCCCATACCCAGCTAGACAACTAGGTAACCACCCATGCATGAACAAAGGAGGACATGCAGAAAATGACCCATCGATCGCTGGTTCTGAGATTGAACATAAGGTGCATTCGGTAAATATCTAGGCTTATTAAGATGGGTTACGTGAGGTTTTGACCATGACTGCTTTGTATTTGTATGATACTCCCTCAAAGAAATATAAGAGCGTTTAGATCGCTACTTTAGTGATCTAAATGTTCTTATATTTCTCTACAGAGGGAGTACTATGATGCGACTAGACCGGATAGGCACAGAGGACGCACGACTCATGTCGCCCCTTGCCTGCTTGTTGTGACCTACCAAAATGTTTATGTGCCGCATTAGAATGCAAATGGGTGTCCTTTAGGGTATTCTCTGACCCTCTTTAGTTCAACTAAATAAACTAAAACTTTAGAAATCACACCACTTTTGAAAATTTGGTTCATTTGGTTGAAGGAGGGCCAGAGTGTGTCCTAACTCCTAAGGGTCACCAATTTGCTTCCCTAGGCCTCATCAAGGAGTTTTGCTAGGTAGGGGTTTCTTCGGTCACATCGTCCTGGTCCAGCAATGCCAATGCAAGTCAGACAATCTTTTTTTTGGAAATGGAGACGTGCCCCCGGTCTCTACATCATGACGATGCATGCAGCCATCTTATTAACAAGTCTCGAAGTAGCACAAAGTCATAAAAGAGTTACAGCTTGCAAGTGAAGCGAAAAAAAGAAAAGAAAAGTACAAGCTCAAAATCACAATCGGTATGACAATGCAAAAGGACAGGGCTCCCTAGACTCCTATCATGTTATGCGACCACCATCTGAATCGGTTGAATATAGCCCGTGCTACGATCTCCCACTAGTTGCACCCAGTAACCAAAGGCTCCCTGAAGTCCATAGGAGTGAGTAAGGACCACGTATGGATCCAAGCGAAAGCTCTGAAGATGACCTAAAAGAAAGTTAAAGTATGTTGTATATTAAAAATCATATCATTCCTGCAATTCCATATAGCCCACATGAGCGCACATATTCCAATCCGAATACGAGCTGCAGTAATCTGCTCAACCCCAGCTAACCACGTTTCAAACAATGATTCAATGCCAACTGGAGGAGTAATGTTAAAGGCTATATGAATCATTCTCCAAAGCAGTTTCGTGAGTGGGCACTCTATGAATAAGTGTTGTATTGTTTTATCATGGTCACAAAAACAACAACGTGAACTATCTACCGATCACCCCTTAATTAAGTTATCTTTGGTGAGGATCACTTGCTTGTAGACGAACCACATAAAGATTTTAATATGCAAGGGAACCTTAACCTTCCAAATATGCAAAGATCTCGAGATTGGGCAAGAATTAATTAGATCCATATAGAAAGATTTCACCGTAAACACCCCATTTGTAGCTAACTTCCAGTGTGTCGAATCAGGTTGGTCGGATAATTGAACATTTATCAATCTCCGGACTAAGTGCATCCAGGCGGTCCATCGCTCACCAACTAACGCACGTCTGAACTGAATATTCAAGGGAGTCATTTGAAATAATGTGCCTACGTAATCCTCCTTACGTTGCACGATGTTATATAGGGTGGGATATTGTATGGCTAAGAGCGTCTCTCCTAACCATGTATCCTCCCAAAATCTTGTTGACATCCCATTGCCAAACAAGAATTTGACCCTACGAAAGAACAAGTCTTTCATTCGCATGAGTACCTTCCAGAATGGTGAGTCAGTTGGTCTCACGGTGACCTGGGCGAGGGTTTTCGACTGTAAATACTTATTGTATAGAATATGTGCCCATGTACCATCCGGCTCTGTCTCTAACCTATATAGCCACTTACTCATAAGACATTTATTCTTGATTTCCAAGTTCTCAATACCGAGAACCCCTGGTCCTTGGGTCGGCAAAGGATATCCCATCTTGCGAGACGGTATTTCTTCTTGGCCTCATCTGACTGCCAGAAGAACCGAGATCTAAAGAAATCAAGTCTTTTCTGCACCCCTTTCGGTACCTCGAAGAAGGAAAGCAGGAACATCGGCATACTAGTAAGTACTGAGTTAATCAGCACTAGCCGACCTCCATATGACATTAGCTTGCTCTTCCAGCAACTAAGCTTTTTTTCAATTCGATCTTCGATGCACTTCCATTCTTTATTAGATAACTCACAGTGATGAATGGGTGTGCCCAAATAACTGAAATGCAAAGAACCTAATTCACACCCAAACAATTGTCACCACTAAAGACCAGCTAGCCCGCCATCATTCAGCCTGCACACCGTGCGAAATGACCGAGCCTTCCAGGAGAGGGAAACAACACCCCAACCCAAGTTTTCCCCTCTTCGCTTTGCCGCCAAGCGATGCGAAAGACCTACACATCCAGGGACAGTTGCATACACGGGAAGGCAAAGAGCGTTTACACCAACTGACAACCGGGGTCAAGAAGGAGAATCAGGCCGTAGCGCTCTAGGACAGGAAGC
>NC_041381.1:40580029-40586226 GCF_002162155.2 Triticum dicoccoides | reverse complement strand
AGCAGAAGGGCACTTTCCATTTCTATCTTGCTTGCTATCCTGAAAGACTAGTTGCGCCCTGATCCTTTAAGCTCCGACCAACGTCGCAGACCAGCTGCCAAACCTCGTGATATGTTCCCAAAATCTACATGGTATTGTCGTGCCTTAAGCCCCTAATGCAAGTCTAGATCATTGAAGCGGAGCGGAGTTCTGTAACTCAGGCTACACATCCAACAGAGGCAGCATGTGTTTCTGATTCCTCTCATTACCATGGACAAGACTCAAGACTTAAATAATCTTCAGCTTGCTTTCTCTCTAATATTTCTTCTTCCTAGCTTTTGTATTATATGGATGGGCATGAGAAGTGACAGGAAGAGAGCAGTGCTACTGCCTCTTATATCATGACTTCATGAGCTTTTGAGTAAATGTTCTTCAAAGCAAGATTCCTGCTCTATCTACTACTGCATACACTGATAGAAAAAGAGGCTTCCGTCCAGCCCCATTAGTCGCGAAACTGTAGGAACCGCGACTAATGAAGTCTTTAGTCGCGGTTCGGCAGATGAACCGCGACCAAATGCCTGGGCCCAGGGCGCTCGCGGGCTTTAGTCGCGGTTGGCCAGGCCAACCGGGACTAAAGGTGCCCAAAGGCCTTTAGTCGCGGTTGGCCAGGCCAACCGCGACTAAAGCTCCTCCCTTTTAGTCCCGGTTTGTGGCACGAACCGGAACTAATGGGGTTGAGACCTTTAGTCCCGGTTCGTGCTACGAACCGGTACTAAAGGTCCCATTTTCAAACTCTACCCCCCCCCGGATCGCCTTTTCAGTTTTAAAAAAAATAAAAGAAAATAATGGAAATGTCAAAAAAATAAAAGAAAATAAGTTTCTCATGTGATATGTGGTCTAGTTGTTGGGAAAATTTGCAAATGTGAATTTTGACTTTATTTGCAAAATCTCTCTGAAATTTGTAAAAATGGGCATAACTTTTGCATACTAACTCGGATGAAAAAGTTTTTTATATGAAAAATCATCTACTCGAAAAGTTACATCCTAATTTAACCGGGGGAACCCCGTTAAACATTTTCAAAATCCTCAAAAACCTAATAGAAAAAAAGTTACGGGGCTTGTAAGATCTAGAGTGGAAAAAATTGAAAAATATTCAAACAGTGGGCAAACTATGGTCAAACAATGGTCAAACTAATTATTCTAGAATATTAGTGTTACTAAATAATTATTTTAATTATTTCAATTTTGGTCAAATCTGGTCAAACTGTGGTCAACTGTGGTCAAACTGTGGTCAAACAATGGTCAAACTAATTATTCAAGAAATATTAGTGTTACTAAATAATTATTGTTTTTTAAAACAATAGTTTCAAACTCAAACAGTGAAATGTGTCACTTCATGCTCAAGCAAAATTCCTGAAGGTTAATAGGATTGACATCTTATTATTGTCAGGAAAACAACAAGTGCAGACTTGGAGCGTGGGAGAATAGAACCCGGAAGTTAAGCGTGCTTGGGCTGGAGTAGTGAGAGGGATGGGTGACCGGTTGGGAAGTTAGATGATTTGGAATGATGAGGGGTGATAAAAGAATAAATTGAGAAGTGATGAGGGGTGGTGATTAGAGACTAGAGGTTAAAATAATTCAGAAATTTGAAAAAAAAAATTCAATTTTTTTTTTCAAAAACCTGTGGCGGCCTTTAGTCGCGGTTAGCCACAAGAACCGCGACTAAAGGTCGTCCGCCCCGACGGCCACCTGGCGCCCACGTGGACGGGCCTTTAGTCGCGGTTCTTAAGCAACCGCGACTAAAGGGGGGGGCCTTTAGTCGCGCCCGTTCGGTCGCGGTTGCGCAACCGCGACTAATGGCAGTTGCGAACCGCGACCAAAGGCCCTTTTTCCACCAGTGATATATGTCATAAGTTCTTGTTGGGAGTTTTATTTGTTTTTGAGATGTTGTTGGGAAATTTACTAGCCATGCAGACGCTGCGGCAATGACATCTAGTTCCACAAAATCTGATTTTAGGCTTTTCTGTCAGGCAACAGCCTGCAGCACAGCACAGCTAGCTGTAGCACAAGCCTCAGCTGCAGCAAATACTAGAAAGAATGTTTTTGCAGTATTCATCCGGCAAAATGAATAAACCTAGCGATTCTCCATGTACACAAAGCTGCCACCAAACTTCGAAAACTTCAACTTACCAGCACCTTTCAGGATGAATACAAAGGAGTACATGACCCAGAGAGACACCAAGTAGAAACCAGAACTGATCTATGGAAATGATATGGAACAACCATGGTACATGTCCCGAGAACAAAGACCATTGGCAGATCCCGACCCCAGCTCCTGGATTTCGTTCGCAAAAACAAAATTCCGGCGACATTCGTCCGTTTCGTTCAGGCCCGGTAGATATGCATGTTAGCCGGCCAAATTTTTCAGCCCTATTTGATTTTTTTTGGCCCATTCCAGTGTCCCGCCCAGCCTGGATAGCCCTTCCCGCAAAGTAAACGGCCTGAATAAGGCTCCTACTAGTGGTATGAAGGACCTTGGCATGTTGAGAGTCATTTTTCAAACATATGCCTTAGTTTAGGCAGCGCATAAATCTCACATTGAATTGAATTAATGTCAAAGACATTTTTATTTATGTGTTCTATAGCAGGCAACACCTGCTCAGAAACTCGCAATACAAGAGGATGTGGCTTGTTAGCTTTTCCTGTATCACTTCCATACATATCCAGCCATACCAGAATACAAGACAAAGAGCAAGGTGAAGATAATTGAGGAGGACCGCCTACCTAGTTACTGAACGTGGACCCCACACGTCTCTCCCTCTCCTTTGTCCCCGCGTGAGGACGGGGAGGGAAACCATAGATCGCCGCTGCCGATTCTCTCCCCTCCTCCCTTGCCGGCGCCAGAGGGCGCGGCCTAGCGAAGCCTTGTCGATGCCGGTCATGGTAGGGCTCTCTCGCCCTCTCGCACGGGAAGACCGGCGTAGACTGGTGTCAACGGTTAGGGCGTGGTGCTGGCTGGGCATCATGACGTGTCAGCCCTCCGGCGCACGGCACACGGCACTGTGACTAGCCACGGGCAATGGCGGCAGATCCAGGGTTGCCCCACCCGGATCCCCTACCTGCAGGCGGGCTCCTCTAGTCGGGTCAGGTTGGACGGGTTCTGGCCATGTGACCGGATTTGTTTTCGCCTGACACGTGTTGGGGAACGCAGTAATTTCAAAAAAATTCCTACGATCACGCAAGATCTATCTAGGTGATGCATAGCAACGAGGGGAGAGTGTGTCCACGTACCCTCATAGACCGAAAGCGGAAGCGTTATGTAACGCGGTTGATGTAGTTGAACATCTTCGCGATCCAACCGATCAAGTACCGAATGCACGGCACCTCCGCGATCTGCACACGTTCAGCTCGGTGACGTCCCTCGAACTCTATATCAAGCTGAGGCCGAGGGAGAGTTTCATCAGCACGACGGCTTGGTGATGGTGATGATGAAGTTACCTGCGCAAGGCTTTGCCTAAGCACTACGACGATATGACCGAGGTGTGTAACTATGGAGGGGGGCACCGCACACGGCTAAAAGATCAACTTGTCTGTCTATGGGGTGCCCCCCTCTCCCGTATATAAAGGAGGACAGGGGAGGCCGGCTGGCCCTCCTTGGCGCGCCCCCAAGAGGGGAATCCTACTAGGACTCCAAGTCCTAGTAGGTTTCCACCAAAAGGGAGAGAGGGGGGAGGAAGGAGAGGGAGAGGGAGAAGAAAAGGGGGGCGCCGCCCCACCTTCCTAGTCCAATTCGGACTCAAGGGGGAGGGGGCATGCGGCCTGCCCTGGCCGCCCCTCTCTCTCCATTAAGGCCCATCGAGGCCCATTAATTCCCCCGGGGGTTCCGATAACCCTCCGGCACTCCGGTTTTATCCGAAACTTCTCCGAAACACTTCCAGTGTCCGAATATAGTCGTCCAATATATCAATCTTTATGTCTCGACCATTTCAAGACTCCTCGTCATGTCCGTGATCACATTCGGTACTCCAAACAACCTTCGGTACATCAAATCACATAAACTCATAATACCAATCGTCATCGAACGTTAAGCGTGCGGACCCTATAGGTTTGAGAACTATGTAGACCTGACCAAGACACGTCTCCGGTCAATAACCAATAGTGGAACCTTGATCCTCATATTGGTTCCTACATATTCTACAAAGATCTTTAGCGGTCAAACCGCATAACAACATATGTTGTTCCCTTTGTCATTGGTATGTTACTTGCCCGAGATTCGATCGTCGGTATCATCATACCTAGTTCAATCTCGTTACAGGCAAGTCTCTTTACTTGCAAGGCTTATAGTGATGAGTATTACCGAGAGGGCCCAGAGATACCTCTCCGAAACACGGAGTGACAAATCCTAATTTCGATCTATGCCAACCCAACAAACACCTACGGAGACACCTGTAGAGCACCTTTATAATCACCCATTTATGTTGTGGTGTTTGGTAGCACACAAAGTGTTCCTCCGGTATTTGAGAGTTGCATAATCTCATACTTGGAGGAACTTGTATAAGTCTTGAAGAAAGCAGTAGCAATGAAACTGTAACAATCATAATGCTAAGCTAACAGATGGGTCATGTCCATCACATCATTCTCCTAATGATGTGATCCCGTTCATCAAATGACAACACATGTCTATGGTTAGGAAACACAACCATCTTTGATTAACGAGCTAGTCAAGTAGAGGCATACTAGGCACTATATGTTTTGTCTATGTATTCACACATGTACTAAGTTTCCGGTTAATACAATTCTAGCATGAATAATAAACATTTATCATGAATTAAGGAAATAAATAATAACTTTATTTTTGCCTCTAGGGCGTATTTCCTTCAACACGGTCGTTCCTTCTACATTGGTGGGCATCTCTGATGAGCGCTTCTACCTCCTACTCTCCTGGTTCGAGGGACTACCGCCCAGGAGAAATCTTTTACCCGGATTTGCCGGTGCAGATGGTGTGTCAACGTCCATGAATGTTGCTACCCTCCTTGGTGGGTATTGTCATGGTGGTTGTCCCGTCATGGTCCAAGGAAAACCTTTGGTTTGGCTTGCCGGACCTGACAGTGGCGGCATGTGGCGTCGTCCACCTTCTTGGGGGCACTGTTTTGAAGCTCATATCTGCCAGAGAGATCTTGGAGGCGTAGCAGCATTGGGTCACCGCGTAGACTCACCAGGAAAGGTTGTTTGCTAAGGGGAAAACCTTGGATCTGGGTCTTGCATATCGGATGATGCCGGCGTCTGGCGTCACACCCACTCTTGGGGCATCGTTGTTGGAGCCGTGGTGCTGTTGATGGCTGACCGGCCTGGCAAGGATGATGCAGATCTCTTTCCTAGAGATGGGTCAGCAGTTCGATGGTGGTGATGGCTTTTGAAGCTTGTGCAGGTGGTGTATGGGTCTGCTGCACCGGGTGTTTGTTTCTGGTACGTCATGCGGGCGGATCGGGGGGTGCGCCAGCTCTAGATGGTGGGATGTGAGGGAATTCCCCATTGGCGAGTTTGTAGGTGTGGGTTGTGGCTTCGTGTTGTTTGATATAGTATGTCTTTTGAGACCTTTGTTGAATAATTAATAATATGGCTGAACAGAAACTCACTACGTAGGATGCATATACTGAGATACAGGTGATCCACCAGCACCGTGTAGTTCAGTTAATCTTGTGCTGAGTCATAATAGTGCTATCTAGATTTTTGGTAATGCTACCACGCCGGGACAAAGAAGCCAAATGTCCGTGTGTGTTTTTGTTGCGAACAATAGCAAAGAACAAGCTAGATTCTCGTTGTGATCCGCAATATTTCACTTCTCTACTTATACTGTCCAAAAAGGTGAGGAGTGTCTTTGGTCGACACTGTATGATAGTACCATCGGAGCTTCATTGGGTTTCAGTTCCATTCATACCGTTTGGTACATGACTCGTAAATTCTCCCACCAAATGAACTTATGATATGCCTTCAGTGCATTGAATTAATGCCATAGAACATTTTCCTTTGCATGTTACGGCATGCAACGCTTACTCAAATGCTCATGATATAAAAGGCTGTAGCTAGCTAGCAGAAATACAAGAGAAAAAAAGCAAAGCTAGGAGAACTGCCATGATGTTGTTTTATGTGTAGAAAAGAAAAGTTCTCAGAATGTCCTGAAAATCCACGGAGGCACTTTTTGGAATTAATAAGAACTT